>NW_007731153.1:50456-75025 GCF_000696425.1 Galeopterus variegatus | reverse complement strand
ACCTCGCTCAGCCAGTGAGCGGCCGGTCTGTATGTGGGATCCGAACCCTCGGCGGGAGCGCTGCCGCGCTTCCCAAGCGGTGCACTGTAGCAGTGCGCCACCGGGCCGGCCCTAATTGTTCTTCCCAAATGAGTATTTAAAATGTGCTCAGGCATTAAAGTATAACTTTTCTGAACTCACAGAAAGTGCCTATTTATCTGAGTAGTCTGCTTCAGTCACAGCAAAGTGTCCACTCAGTCTCCAGGTAATTCTGAATCTCACTGAAATCAAGTTAAGCACTGCATTACCCAGACCTGCAGCACCCTCTCCTACCCCTGTCTCACCCCATCACTTAAGTCTTAGTCAGTCATACATACCTGTCTCTGACTTCAGGCTGAATCTTAGGGTGGAACACATCTGAAAATGTCTGTGCGGTTCAGAACAAACTCTGACATGAAAAGTTCCCACCCATACCACTGAATAACATCCTGTTGTTTTGGTTGTTGGTTTTGTTGTTGTTGTTTTGTTTTCCGTCAAATCTGCGCAATAACTCCTTTGATTTGACTTTCATGTGGAATGATCTGCCCAATGCCATTTTTCTGAAACATTCAGAACAAGATACAATCTCATTACAGTCAGCTACATAGAGTGGACCTTTCAGAGCATAAAGAAACATCTGTCTTCCGTCTGTGGTGCCTGAAAAATAGGACTTTCAATAGGGTGCTTTGTAGAACGCTAATGCTTTAAAGGGCAAGAAATCCATTTCTGACTAAAATCTCAATAAGTACGTCTAACAGAATATTTTCAAAGAGCATTTCAAAGGCCACTGTGGCAGAGTGGTTTAATAAGAACATAATCTCTACATTCAGCCAGACCTGGTTCAAATACTTCAAGTACTCTGACATGCCCTAGCTGTGTGTTCTTGGAAAGTTACTTAACCCTGATAATTTTAGGTTTTCTCAGGGATATAAAGTAGAAAGAATATTAGTATGTACCCCAAGAGATATTATTTTCAAAGAGACTGACACATAATACAGCGTTAAACATCAGTTGTTGTTCCTATTTTGTTATTGGTGCTGTTAACACTAGAGGCAGAATGGCCTGATTCCTGATGCACCTGAAAGAGCACAGGATTTGGAATTAGAAGACCTGACTTTGCACTTTACCACTGTCACTTACAGTTGTGTCACCCTGGGGAAATCACCAAATGCTTCTCAACTCAGCTTCCTTATTGTAAAATGGAAAATAAAAACAGCTCACTCACAGATAACAACTGTGAGTTTCAAATGAGTTGATTCATGTGAATTTACTTCTCCAACTACTAAACTCTGTAAGTATGCATTATTTACTATTGTTACTGCTATGGGCTGAATGTTTGTGTCACCCCAAAATTCATACATTGAAACTCTAATCCACAATGTGATGGTATTAGGAGATGGGGAATTGGGAGGTAATTACATTTAGATGAGGTCATGAGGATGGAGCCCCTATGTTGGAATTAGTGTCCTTACAAGCAGAAGTGATTAACGGGTCTCTTTCTGTCATGTGAGAATACAGCTAGAAGTCAGCTGTTTTCTATAAGCCAGGAAGAGGGCCCTCACCAAAAATTGAATCTGCTAGTATTTTGATCTTGGACTTCCCAGCCTCTAGAACTGTGAGAAATAAATGTGTTGGTTAAGCCACCCAGTCTACATTTGTTATCACAGCCTGAACAGGACTATTAAGAACAACACCAGAACTGAAAAACATCTCATTTTTTTTTTAACAATCACATAGGGAAGCATTTATTTGAGGTTTAACATGAAATCATACAAATAAAATTTATATAAACACAAATCCACATAGAGTCATAACACAGATAGCAAGGGACAAAGTAAAAACAAGAAAAACTAATTGGTGGCTATATACAGTTGGACACAGTTGTGCCTTTTACACTAGGAAAGTCTTTTACAACATAATCATCTTCGATCAACAGAAGACCAGTCTTCAATGTCGTCCTGCAAGATGAGTCATTTTAGCATCTCCTCCTGTTTTCTCCAGTGTCCTCCTTTAGTATGGCTCGTAATTGTCTTGGTGATTGCAACCCCCTTGAGAGGCCTTGCCATAAGGGCTCTGCTGGCCACTGTAGTCTGCATATCCCTGTCCATATCCATAGTTCCCATAGTTATACCCAGTATAATCATATCCACCATAGCCGCTATAGTTTTGATCACCACCATAGGCACTGTTGTAATTTCCATATCCTTGATCATAATAGTTATTAAATCCTTGGTTCCAGTTTTGGCCCTGACCTCAGCCATGACCCCTAGTACCTCCTCATCCACCAGCTGCAGTACCTCATCCTCCCTTATGTTGTTGCCGTTGCTGCCTACATACCTCTTTGGGTTGGGCCACTTTGATTTCACACTTCCCAGGACCAATCTGATGATATCTTCTTTCTAACAATTCCTTTACTGGCTCTTCATCTGTGTATGTGATAAAACAAAATCCTCTTCTTTTGTTTTTGTATCCATGGGAAGTTCAATATTTTCAATCTCTCCAAAGGCTCCAAAATATTCTTTAATTTGTTCTTCAGAAGTATCTGGGCTCAATCCACCCACAAAAACCTTTTTTGGGGATTCTTTCCCTTTTAAATCTTTGGCCCTTTTGGGGTCTACTAATTTGCCATCCAGTTTGTGTTCTTTTAGTTCCAAACCCTTATCAACAGTAGCAGCATCTTTGAAAAGCACACGTCCAAATCCTCTTGATCTTCCAGTGACTGGATCTGTTTTAATTGTGCAGTCTACAACTTCCCCAAATTGAGACAAATATTCAGTCAGATCTTTCTTGCTTGTATCCCAGCTCAAGCCTCCAATAAACATTTTACTGTCATCCTGCTGATTCTTGCTCGAGTTTATCTTGGATCCCTCTGCGAATTCCTCTATGTTGCTGTACTTGTTCATGTCCTCCATGGTGGCGGAGTTGTTGGTGGGGGGGTGTTGGTTCACGGTCCGGGTCAGGGCAATAGCGCCACCTCATTTTTTTCTTTAGAAATTTTCACTTACGGGGGCCGGCCTGGTGGCGCACTGGATAAGTGCGCCGCTTGGGAAGCGCGGTGGCGCTCCCGCCCGAGGGTTCGGATCCCACAGCTCACTGGCTGAGCGAGGCGCGGGAGCAACGCCGAGGCTTGCAATCCCGTTGCCGGTCCCCGGTCCGGTACGGGGGCGACACTGAGGGTTGCGATCCATTGCCGGACACGGAAAAAAGACAAAAAAAAAAAAAGAAATTTTCACTTACGAAAATCCTCACAATATGCTCAAGTAATTATAACTGATTTCCACTTAGCCACAAAGTAAGGATTCCCTGGATAGACTAAGGTAGCATCAGGCATAGATTGTCTGCCTTCCCCCACAAAGCACTATCATCTCCGAGTGCTTGTCTTAGACCTGGCCTCTGTGACCATTTAAAACATGTCCTGGTCAAGAACCAGCATGTCTGCAGAGCTGTTGAGACACAGAAAGGCTGTTGATTTGCCTATCGGGTACTGCTTTAGATGTTGTAAACGTTAGTTTTTCGGATTTAATCTCCCTTCCCTTCCTAGAGCATTCAAAACAACTGGCAATGTAGCCATCCTCCTGGGTACCTGATCCCCTTTGTCCTTTCCCTAGGGTGGAAATCACTGAGCTTGGGATTTTCATACCAGGCAGACATAAGTTTGAATCCCACCTCCTCAACTTTCCAGCTGTGTTACCTTGGGCAAGTTAAGTAACCTTTCTACACCTCAGTTTTCTCGTAGCAAAATGAGTGTACTAATCCGTTTCTGTTGCTTAAAACAAAATACATGGAACTAGGTAATTTATAAAGAAAACAAAATTTATTGCTTACAGTTTCGGAGGCTGGGAAGTCCAAAGTCCAGGGAACACATTATGTGAGGGTCTTGGTGGTGGTGACAGTGACCCGGTGGTCTCATATTTCAGAAAATGGTGGAACAGAGAGAGCAAACTTCTCACTCACTCTATTTTAAAGCCCTCAGAACCTCACCCCTGACCACCATTATTAATCCATTCACTACTGCATCGTCCTACAATCTAATCACCTCTTCAAGGCCCCATCTTTCAATTACCATAATAGAATTTCCCACCATCAACAACTACAGTGGGAATTGTTTGGGGGGGACATTCAACCCAAGGCAATGGGGAAGAATAATAACCATCATCCAGGGTTGTTGAAACATTAAGACAATACAGCACATTTAAAATTCTTAGAGTCATATCTGACACCCAGTAGATACTCATCAGCTTCACCTTCCTTTCCTTGATCCTTCTTCTTACCCACTTCTCAATCGCTATACTTGATTATTGATCCCTCCCCGGGGCCTCTGGTAAGGTGATCACTAACAGAATCTGTAGCTAACATGAGCCTATAACAATGTGTCCCTGGAGAAACATTAGTCAATATTCCTAAACTAAAACTCTTGACCCAGGTTTTTACAAATGCTTGAAGCTTTGGGGTATCTCAACAAAAACAATTGCCCTAATGCAGCGTTGTAACGCTAAGGCCAAGTGTTCAGTTCCTTGTGCTGGCCCCCCACCAAAAATAAATAAAAACAAGACTCTTATTGAATATTTTTGCTAATTGGGTATTTGAAAATACTCAATTTTGTGTGTGTGTGTGTGTGTGTGTATGTATGTGTATGAGCTTGGATATTCACAGAATATCTCTAGTGGATGCACAGAAAACTAGTTATCACTCTATTTTTGTGCATGTATTCCCATTCAAGTATCAATTGCTTTAAAAATATTAGTGACGGTGTCATAAGTTCTTCATTTAGGCACTCTAGTATGAGTTCCCTAATGCCTTGAAGATTAGTATAGCCTCCAGAACTTTCTTTTTTTTTTTTTCCTTTTTTGTCTTTTTTCGTGTCCGGCAATGGATCGCAACCCTCAGCGTCGCACACGTAACGGACCGGGACCGGCAACCCTTGGTGTTGCCCCGCACCTCGCTCAGCCAGTGAGCGGGAACCGGTCCGCACGTGGGATCCGAACCCTCGGCGGGAGCGCCGCCACGCTCCCAAGGCGGCGCACTGTAGCAGTGCGCCACCGGGCTGGCCCAGAACTTTCTAATATGTGAGGGTTGTGGTTCTTGAAGCTGAAAACCACTGTCAGAGCCAGAAGAGGAGGTTCTAACTCTGTGGCCTCTTTGTCATAGAATGTTTATAACTCTTCCCTTGAGATGTGCAAAGTAACTACTTGTTAACAATAATAGTCGTAATGTATACTGACAGCTTACTATGTGTCAAGCATTGTTCTATGTAGCTTCACAATTACTTGAAGTTAATTTTCAAAACAACCTTATAAGATGAATCATGTTATTATCTATATTTTACAGTATTAAAAAAATGGAGTCTCAGAGAGTTTCCTAACTAGCAAGTGACAGAGCTGAGATTCAAACCTGTTGTATTATAGGTTTATTATAAGAGGCATGGGACTGTTAAAAGGATTAAATAAATTAATACACATAAAATGCTCAGAACAGTATTGGTATGGTAGCCTCCCCACTAAGTGCCAACATTAACATTCTGGAGTCAGGGAGGAATTTTGTAAGTTAGAAACAGGATTGAGTCAACAAAAGTACATGAAGTCACTTTAATAAACTGAAATGTAAGTTAAGGTCCCATTTATTCTGTGACTAAAAGCTCTGCATTTTTCAAGATATTTTTCCCTTTGTTTTATTTTCCATATGTGCCATTTCCTAGAAGACCTCCTGCCACTAATTCCAAGTTATTTGTGTCCCATTCCTCACCTTTTTCACGCTTTTCCATCACAGAGAGAGATTTTTGTTTTTGGTTTTTTTGTGTGTGTGTGTGTCTTTTTTGTGACCGGTAAGGGGATCGCAACCCTTGGCTTGGTGTCGCCCGCACGGCACTCAGCCAGTGAGTGCACCCACCATCCCTATATAGCATCCGAACCCGCGGCGGGAGCGCCGCTGTGCACCCAAGCACCGCACTCTCCCAAGTGCGCCATGGGGCTGGCCCACAGAGAGAGATTTTTAACGTAACAATCAGAGAAAGGTAACATTTTTAAAATGTACCTGTTGGCATGACTATCTACACAAGCAAAGTTTGTGGGTACAACATTATTGGTACTATTGGATCTTTGCTTTGTGGTTTTTTGTTTTGTTTTGTTTTGTTTTAAAGATGACCGGTAAGGGGATCTTAACCCTTGACTTGGTGCTGTCAGCACCACGCTCAGCCAGTGAGCTAACTGGCCATCCCTATATAGGATCTGAACCCGGGGCCTTGGTGTTATCAGCACCACACTCTCCCGAGTGAGCCACGGGCCGGCCCCTGCTTCGTGGTTTTTATTGAGTGGTGTTTCTACCTGTGGGAGGCAAGAGCACGTGGAGCACAGAAAAAGTCTGAGATCCTCCCTCTGTCTCCAACATGTTCGGGAATAGCAACCACACAACTGCTTGCTATATAAAGCAAAGAAACAAGTACTATCTGAGCCTGACTGAGTGCAAACACCAGGTTTCTGTGGTCGAATGTCAGGCTCACAAAAATATAAACCAAGAAAAGAAAATACCTCTCTAATGCCTCCAGGACTGCACTGTTCAATATGATTGCTACTAGCCACATGTAGGTATTAAGGTCGTGAAGTGTGGCTTGTTTGGTAGGTGTAAAATACATTGGATTTCAAAGAATTAGTTAGAAGCAGAATAAAATATATCAACATTTTATATTGATTATATGTTGAAAGAATAATATCTTGGCTATATTGGTTTAAATAATATATATTATTACAATTAATTTTATTGTTTTCTTCTTACTTCTTAATATGTGGATACAGAGAACCTAAAATGACCTATGTGGCTCACATTATATTCCACTGGGGAGTGCTGCTCTAAAGCCTAAACTTTACCTTGACCTGACCCTTATGTCTATAGTACTGTCTCTGGTAACATTAATACATAAAGTTACTAAATTCAAGTCTGGAAATAGGAACATTTATTATGTAACAACTAAGAGTACAGAGTTCTCGTCCTTACAAAAAAAGAAAGCAACCTAAGATTCATTGAGCTCCACTATGAGCCCAGCCCTGGGCATCCCTGCAGGCTACTATTACAATTTCTACTACCCAGCTCACTTCTAGCCTTCAAGGCCTCCTCCGCTGGGGCTTCTTCAAACTTGTATGAGCAAAGGCATGCTCTTCCTTGTGGTCTTTTCTACACCCTTAGTCATAAGTACCCTCTTTCTGACTCTAGCCTGTAACTATCCTAAAAAAAAAAAAATCAAGTAGGTGAGTGGATGTGTGTTTTTCTACATTGTATGTTCCAGTGCCGGGACCTTTCGCCACTTATAAATTTGTGAAGCTTTGAAAGTTTATTAGATCATGAACTACAAGGAGATAATAGTGCCATGGTAGAAAGGCTCAGAAACTGAGTTACTTCTCAACCAGCTCAGCTGCTCACCAGAGAGCATCAGCAGAGATTACTCTTATTTTTTCTGAAGACAAAAACAGTAGTCCTTTTAGATTTATTGCATTTGATCTGTTGTTTGAATGGTAAGATATTTTCATTTTATCCATTTGGATTTCTAATTGGCACCTCACACTTAACATGTTCAAAACTGAATTCCAGATTTCCCCTCCCCTCCCCATCTGTTCTTCTTACAGTATTCTCTGTCTCGGAAGACGGACACTCCATTCTTCCCAGAAACCAGGCTAAAAACTTTGGAGTAGCCCTTGGCTCCTCTCTTTCACACCCCCACATCCAATCTGCCAGTGTATAGTTTCAGATCTCCCTTCAAAATAATGTATTAGGCAGAATTCAGCCACTTCTCACCACTTAACACCAATTGCCCTGACACAGACCATTATGGGGTCTCCCTTCGATTACTGTGATAACACTTTAAGTTTGTCCCCTTCAGTCTACTGTCAGCACAGCAGCCAGAGTAGCCATGGTACAACTTAGATCATATCACCCCAATGCTCAAAACCCACCAGTATGAGAGCGGCCACAGTCTATTCTCTTGGGTGGTGCCCAAAGCCCCACACGCACTGACTCCAGCCATATTGGGCTCATTAGTGTTCCTCAAAAGCACCAGGTAGTCTCCCACCTCAGGGCCTCCACCCAAAATGATTTTCCTCCATTGGCCATTTGGCCCACTCTCACCTCTCCTTTAGGCCTTTTCTCAACTGCATCTTCTCGTGAGGATTTCCCTGACCAGGCTTTTTAAAATTTGTCATTGCTCTGCCCAAATACTCCCTTCCTCTGCTTTATTGCTCTTCCTAACACTCATGTCTAGCTGATATATTATGTCTTCCACTCATTTGTTTATTATTTATCTTCCCCCAAATAGAATATAAATTCCACAGAGGTGGGAATCCTATCTTATTCATTGCTATCTCCCCAGTTCCTAAAACAGTGCCTGGCACAAAATAGATGTTCAATAAGTATTTGTTAAATGAGATTTTCAGATGAGGAAAATGAGGCAAGAGGAAGCTCAGTTTTAGCCCAAGGTCACAGGGCTAGTAAGGTGAAGAGTCAGGATTAGAACTCAGGTCTGTTTGGCTCCTGAGCATGGGCTCATTCCACTCTCTCAATCTGGTTCAAGAGATAAAAGGGGGGCTCTGATATCCAAGCACAGAGCTGGCAGGCTGTGACGTGCTGTGGTGGAAGCACACACCAAGGTTCAAGTGTAAATCCTGTTGGGAGTACTGAGCTGAAACAGAAACAACATTTTGGCAGCACTGTTGACAGTCACTGAGATTAGGGAAAGTAATGTGAAGGCATCTGCTGAAGCTATCCAGTTTTAAGACTGGCTTTAACTATTTTTCTTTCGGCTGTAGCTTTCTGGGATAATGGATGTACCATATGTCTGTATCTCCACATTCCCATACAAATTAGGAAACTAAAAATGCCAGATGATTGAAACAGACTTCTGCTTGTTTCCATGGAAAATCAACTGCTGTGAATTCTTACAAAATGAAGGGAGAGTATGTTCAGCCAGAGGTGTTCTCTGGCAAGTGGATGCACTCTGCCTGCAACCCAGGTCCCAGTCCACAGGCTGTTCCAGATTTTGGCCCAGATGAGATGCTGTCCTGGGCTTCCTCCCCCACTGGTGGCCACGTGAGACTGAGAAGATCAGTTGTCGTGTCCTACTTCTTTGAGCCTCCACTACCAGGGGGCTGGGTGCTATACTGCAGGCCCTCAATGTTGGGTCCTTAGCCAACCACACTGGGGTGGGCCTCTTACTAATGACAAATAGATACTTAGAAACATAGGACCCCCAGCCTCATCCTCCCAGTGTGGTTTCAGTATGTTTAGAGCCCTCTAGCAGGTCTTCTGGAGGACAGAGGAGAGATACCATCAAGGATTCTTGCTAGAATTGTCACTGCTGGCTATGTAAAACCAGAGTTAATTGAGGGTGTTGGGAGAGTGTTTCATAAAACATAGCCAAATGTGCCTGGGGTGACTGTGCCAAGGATAGCTCCAGGAGGCTGTGATGATTACCTGTTCCTGCCTGCCCCAGAATTAGCACCAATTTGCCTTAAAGAGATAATCTTGAGGGAGGAGGCTGCAAAAAGATTTCATTGTTATCTTGCCAGTGAAAATCTCTGACTTGTATGGGGAAGATTGGTTCAGGAGCTGACTCTAGCCTAACTTGGGGGTTGATAAATACCAACCCACCCCATCTTGCAAGCTGAGAAAGAAAAGATAACCTTTCTTTGCTTTCTTAAACCAAAGTGTGACTCAGGCATGCCATAGTGAGGCCCAAAGCTGGAAACTAGGCAGTAAAAAGGAGCAGAGAGTTTAAATTTGGATTCAGACAACCCTGAATGCTAATGTTTGTTCTTTAATTTACTAGTTATAAGACTGCAGGGAATTCTGAGCCACAGATTGAGTGTCTACAAAGTGAGGATAATACCCATTCCACAAGGAGGTTATGAGGATTAAATAAGCTGACATAAGTAAAAGCTCTCATCCCAAGCCTGGTAGGCAGTAGGCGCTCAGTGCCTTGTGACCTCTCTTTTCTTTCCCTGTGTTGCTGGGTTTTACTGCCAAAATTGGAAACAGCTTAGTGAGCAATAAAAGGCAGTGCCCTTTCTTCCCCACACACCACTATTACCAGTACCAGCAACTGGATTCTTCTCAGAATTGCTATCTAGGATGTAGACAGAGCAGAAGAATACAAATCTTCACATATAACAAACCCATTTACTTGAAACTCATCAGCCAGGCTTGGTTATCTTGCCTAGGTAGAATGTTCTTCAGAGAAACTAAATGGCAAAAGGATACTCGTGTTGCCTTTTTCCAAAATAAACCATTAGTGGGACCTCGAGGAATTAAGACCACACATCAAATGCATTTGCAAATGCCTTGCCCTAGGCTAGTGAAAATATTTTGACTCCTCTAGTCTTCAAATGACTCATGGGCATGATTAGCATGAGGCTATCCTATCAGGTTCTATGTAAACCAGATTAGAGGAAGCAGTACTATCATTTTGGGTCCTGGAGAGGCCTTTAGTAAATCAGTTTTTCCATTATAGCTATGCTATTAAAAATCATGCTCTGGTTACTTTACCTTCTTCTATAGATTCCAGTAATAACTACTTAAAACTGTCTTTGTTCTGTTTCCACCCAAAAATTTTTTTTTTTTTTTTGTCTTTTTCATGACCGGTAAGGGGATCACAACCCTTGGTGTGGTGTCGCCCGCACCGCGCTCAGCCAGTGAGCGCACAGGCCATTCCTATATAGGATCCGAACCCGCGGCGGGAGCGTCGCTGCGTTCCCAGCGCCGCACTCTCCCGAGTGCGCCACGGGGTCGGCCCCACCCAAAATTAATTCTGAAACAAACTACTCAGAGTTGGCACAAACTCCACACTGTAAAAGCAAAGTCTTCCATGAGACTGCCCTCACTTCAGATGCCAGCCATAAGTCTCAGGAGGTCCCCAGGTCACCCATACTTCTGCCCAACTGGCTACCAATTCACAGGTTTCTATGGCCCTCTCAAGTTCAATAATTCACTAGAATGACTCAGAACTCAAGAAAGTGCTATACTTGTGATTATAGCTTTATTATAAAGGATATATCTCAAGAGCAACCAAATGAAGAGACATATAGGGCAAGGTCAGGGAGAGAACACAGAGCTTCCACACCCAACTTCCATACCATGGACTCAGGGAACAACCCCCTCCCAGGACTTTTATTTGTTCACCAACCAGAAAGCTCCACTGATCCTCAGTGTCCAGAGTTTTCACTGGGCTTTTATTACATAAACATGACTGGTTAAATCATTTGCCATAGAATTAAACTCATTAAACTCTTCAATTTTCAGCGCCCTTCTCCTCCCATTTGAGTTTTTAACTCAGGTCTGGCTGGTCTAAAGTTCTAACACTCTAATCACATGGTTGGTCTTTCTGTTAACCAGCCCCTATCCTGAAACTATCCAGAAGCACACCGTGAGTAACCTCACTAGCATAACACAGACACTCCTATCACTCGGAGAATTCTGAGGGTTTTAGGAGGTCTGTGCTAGGAACCAGGGAAAATGACCAAATATGTTCTTTATTATAACAGTCTTCTATTAAGATTTATAAACTATCAGGGATTTGAGTTTAAGCTTTTTCCTTTGGGCAGTGGGGAGTCACTTAAAGCAAGTGGAAATTATTTATTGAACAGCTACTATGGACCAGCCATTCATAGTATATGTTCTGAAAGCAGAACTTTTGGAAGATAGATCAGGCAATTGCATGGAGGGTGGTCTGGATGAAGCTAAGAGAGGGGGAGTCTGGTAAAGAGGCAGTGGCCACTGTGTAGGCATAAAGTGATGAGAGAAAGTGGAGGAGCAGACATGGACAGGGAAAGGGAGTATAGGGAGGGTTTGAGAGAGATTGTGAAGAAACATTTCAACTTCTCTAAAGTTTTATCTCCATAACAAAATATTACACAATGGATAGAAGTGTTAAAACTGCTTGAAGAGCTAAAACTACTTTCTAAAAATATTCAAGTAATATTGAGAAAGGAAGTGGCTCCCCTGTGATTTACATAGCTTTGTGTCCTAAACATTAAAAACTCAACAAACTGAAAAGATCTTAGTACCCCTGTCCTGATCTTTCATACCATACTCCCACTGGTTCTTCTGAACAAAAACATTAACTCCCTTTGTCTTCAAATGGCTGACCTTTTTCCATTTTTAAGTTAATGTTCATTATTATCTTTTAAACAACCTTTTAATCTTTGTTCACTTTAGAGTACAAGGCACTCCCTCCCCTGTAGATCACAAATTTATAAAGGAGCTTGGGGGGAATCTTGGGATGTGCCTCTGTATAAATCATGTTAAAACTGGATATTTCTTTCTTTATGCACTTTTCAGCAAATAATACATGTCATGTTTCAAAATTCTGTGTGTTTCTTTTCCACAAAAGTAATTAGGACATCAAATCATTCATACCCACAGAAATTCTGCAATATGACATAAATTTTAGATAAGAAATTCTCAAAAAAATTTCATGGGTTTAAATTTGGGCAGAGGGGAAGATAAATGATTATTTTAATGTATTATGGTTAATATGTTAAATTGAAATAAAAACAAAATGTTTTTAAAATTATATTTAGTTAATTTAGCTAATAAGTACTTGTGTTTATTTTTTAAATATTTTTATTATATATCAAGCTACAGGATATTGACTTAAGAAAACTGGCAACTGGAAGCTCTTCATGTTTGGCAATATACTTAAAAACTTAAAAGAAAGACTCCTTTGGCATTATATTAAAATAATTAAATCAAATCAACAAATAATTTTTTAACCTGTACTATATGGGAAATATGAAAAAATATAAAGTATTTTAAAAGAGAGTAAGCATTTAGTTGTTAAATGCTAATAAAAACATTTATCTTATGCTTACAGTGTATCAGGCTCTGTTGTAATACTTCATGTGTATTAAATCATCTAATCCTCACAACCATATTATAGACACTGTAATTATCCCCATCTATCTATGGGGAAACTGAGGCTCAAAGAGAGGTTAAGCAACTTGTCCTAGCTCTCATAGCTATAGAAGATTAAAATGATAATTAATAGTATAAATAGTAGGTAATTAGTAGTATAAATAGGTAATTAATAGTAATAAATAGGAATGAGAGTTTCTCAGTTCCTTTGCGCTCCTATGACAGAATATCTTAGACTGGGTAATGTATAAAAAACAGAACTTTATTGCTCACACTTCTGGAAGCTGGGAAGTCCAAGCTCAAGGTGCCAGCAGATCTAGTGTCTGGTAAGGGTTTATTCTCTGCCTTATAGATGGTGCCTTCTTGCTGGGTCCTCATATGTCAAAAGGGAGGGACAAACTCCCTCAGTCCTCTTTCATAAGGGAACTAATCCTATTCATGACAGTGAAGCCCTCATGACCTAATCACTTCCCAAAGGCCCCACCTCTTAACACTGCCACATTGGAGATTAGGTTTCAATGTATTAATTTTGAGGACACACAAACATTCAGACCATAGCAAAAAGTTTACAGAAAAGAAAGTGTTTAGAAAAAATTTTATGGATATAGAATCTGAAGTGGACATTTAGAAACTGATGGAATTTGCAGAGGAAGACAGTGGAGAGATGAAAAGAAAAGGGATATAAAAGAAGTTAGATGATGATATAAAGACATGTGCAAAATCAAGGATGTTGTAAAGAACTATAAACCCAGCAAAGCCATGTGCACATTTGATTAGAGTGTCCCTCAAGTGAAAATCTGCAATTTAGGAAGGTAGTTTTAGCACAAAACATTAGGTCTGTAGGAATTCAGTCATCACATATAAGTTATGAAACATGCTAGCACAGGTTAAAATAAAGATAGATCCAACTACTTTCAGTTAAGGAATTTCAATACTTCCTTCCAGATACTTGAGGCCTGACAAAGGTCAGGAGATAGATTCATACTTGCTTCTTTTCAACCCCTAGATTCATTCTTGATTAGAGAAACAAAGGTACAAAGTTCCACTCAACTCTGTTGTTCAAGGTCTTAACAGGAAGAGAGAAAAGTGTCCACAAAAGTCGTTCAGCAAAGACCATGATGACTCATTTTCTTGTGAAAATGGTGGTAGGAGATGCCAGAAGTTCATCTTGCCTTTCTATCTGAAATGTGCATGATACCCTTTGTCTTCAGAGGCCAGAACACTGAATAAATCTAACACTGCAGAGAGTTTTGCATGAAATTTTCTTATCACTAGTTTTTAGAAAACATTTTAGAGTTTCAGAGGCTGGGCAGCATTCTATAAATGCTGTATATTAAATAATTTCCCCATCATCCTACGAAATAGTCACCCAAGGTTTTTAAAATTCTTTTTGCCTTAAAGGACTCAGAAGTCCCCCACCATTCCCCACCTCCACCTTCCCTGAGAGACTGGACCAGGCTGAGCTGCCAGTCTGATCTGAGGAGAAACATTGTGATGTGCCTATTAGTCAAGGCAGTGTCACAATATGCCCTTTGGGGGACTGTGGCAATTGGGGGGCAATTTGGGGGCTGGCAGTAACATCCTCCTGATCATGAAAAATGGGAACTTGCTTAGGTAAAGAAATAGTAACTTTAAAAATATTTTTGCTTTTTCCTTCTACTTTGGATGCAGACTTAAAGATAATTACTCAATATCTATTGTGTATTTGTTTTAGGTTATTAAAAGATTTTTTAACTGCATTTTATGTTAGGAGTTTGGGATACATTAAAACCTAATGTGGAATATTTCGAGGTGGCTTAACTAGAATGTCTCCCTTCTCAAAATGGGCTATACAAAATCTCCCTTTGCAGTTAACATGGACTAATGATGACACTAATTCGTCCTTAATCATCCTGAAATACTTGTATATTTATTACAGAGAAATAAAAACCAAAACATTACACCTGGGAAGATAATAATCTAGGTATAAAACTCCAGAAAAACAAGATAATTCATGTTTCTCTTTAGCATTCCAGAACAAATGACATTTTCAGCAGTTTTTAAAATTCTGATGTTATAAGACAAAAAGGGTGTGATATGAGAATGGACTTTAAAGTCAGGCTGTCTGGGTTCCACTCATGGCTCTGCCACTTACTATTGGTGTGACTTTGGGAGAGTGGTATTACCTATCTGTGCCTCAGTCTCCCCAGCTGTTAAATGGGGATAAAGTTCCTATGTCATTGTGTTGTTATCTGGGTGAAATGCAATATGTTGGTACTTCAAAAAGTTCATGGAAAAATAAAATTAAAAGATAATATGAATCTTTTCATGAACTTTTTGAAGTACCCTCATGATACATTTAAAATGTTTAAACCCATGCCTGGCATGGAGTAAGTCATCAACAAATGTTAATTGGCTACCCTGTTTGTGTCATTTAAATCACTGTAGCAAGTTGGTAGCCTACATACTACAAATTTTCATGCTAGGTTGCTTCCAAATCAGTTACTGTAAAATTCTAAAGTCCCTGCAAATTTTTCAATACAAAAAAAAATTTTGTTTTGAAATTGATCAGAAGCATTAAACAGTAAGCATAATTTTGAATCTGGTTTAGCCAATGAAATCAACAGTTAAAATGAAATGATATAAGATCAGATATAAACAGACTATTGTCTGGAGCATTTCACAAGCTTAAGAATATTGTGGACATTTAAAAGATCAGGATGTTTTCACTCTGCTAAATGAGAACACAAGTTGTTTTCATGTTGTGGTAAAATGTTCCTCCCTTTGGTCACATGAAGCCATTCATCTTATTTGAACTCTAGTCTTTTCCTCTTTCTATATTGTTTTTGGAAGCAATCAGTGCAATTAATTCAAAAGTGCATGCACATGCATGCACGCGTGCACACACACACACACACACACACACACACACACCCATCTTTGGATGTACCATGTAACATGGTACTTCCTTTTTACTGAGGATTAATTTTTAAAATCATTTTTAGAAACAGATAGGATATAAAATATTTTTAATGAAATCTTATGCTGTACATAAATTCATGGTGTCTTTTCTTTGAAATCCCCAAAACAGAGCACTTCTAATAGTTCTCTACTGAACTTTTCTCAGACGCAAGGATGGAAGTCTGTAAATGCTATGACAGGACTAGAGAAGCTTTCTGAGAATGTAGGAATAATAAACTCAGTTTCTCTTATACTCTCACTCAACAATCAACACAGAAGACTTCTGTGACTAAACATGTGGGGTTTTTTCCCACCTATCAAACAAGCAATCTGCAGTGGGCAACAACTGGGTATCTTCTAAGTCAGTTCAACCCCAACACTACCTGGAGATCAGATCCCACAGGTTGAGGGCTCAGTCCCACAAGACTGCTCCCCACCAACATCAGATACCAATCACAAACCCCAGGTTGTTTTACCTGTGCTTCTGACTGAACAACTATAAATAGGGGTTCCCACAAACCCCTCCTTGAGCTCAATTAATTTGCTAGAGCAGTTCACAGAATTCAGTGGAACATTTATGTTTATTTTATTATAAAGGATATTACAAAAGATACTGATGAACACCAGATAAAGAGTTGGATAGGGCAAGGTATGGAGAAGGCGTGCAAAGATTTCATGCCTTCCCTGGGTGCGCCACTCTCGAGGAACCTACACATGTTCAGCTATCCAGAAGCTCCCTAACCCAGTCCATTTGGGTTTTTATGGAAGCTTCCTTACCTAGGCATGATTGATTAGATCATTGGTCATTGGTAATCAACTCAACCTTCAGCCACTCTTCCTTCCCTGGAGGCTGGGGGGTGAGGCTAAAAGTCCCATCCCTCTAATTATGCCTTGGTCTTTCCAGTGACCAGACCCCATCCTGAAGCTACCTAGGGATGACAGTCATCAGTCAACTGATTAGCACACAAGAAGAAAACTACCACTTTGAAGATTCCAAGGATTTTAGGAGTTGTATTTCAGGAAACAGGGACAAAGGCCAAATACATATTTCACAATATCACAAGCATTCATAGGAGGAAATATTCATAAGACCAGGAATGATTCAGGAAGAAAGAAGAAATAAGTATAAAAAGTTACTCTACCAATGTCCACCTCATAGGGAGGAAAAAGCTAGTTATTGTCAAGACTTGTGAAGGGTCTGAGATTTTATTCTCCTTGGAAACTAAAAAATTAGCCTGCCATAGTTTCTTGGATGACAGTAGGAGACATGAGACTCCTGGGTCAGAGACAAAAGAAAGTTTACTACTCACAGCAATAGCAGTATTCACAGTATCCACATCTTTGTATCTGTTCCTAGAGGGTCAATTTCCATAGAGAGAAGCAAAGAGGGTCAGAAAGCACCTGTACACCCAGTGGGAACCTTGAGCTTATGGGATATGTACCTTTAGTAAGGAGCAGTAAACATGCTTGCCCTTTGCTCTGGAAAGAAGCATTATTATACTGGACAGTAAACGTGCCTGCCTTTTGCTACAAGGGGAGACATTGTCTCTATCTTCCAAGGCTGTTTACTACACAAATATCCTTTAACATGCAGTCTGGAAGAAAGCTAGGTCAGTGCCTGACTCACAAAATGTGTAGAAACATTAAAGACCCGTGGATAATTGTCTCCCAGCAGTTATGAATAAATAAACTGTTCTATGTCGTCCCTTTGAGTGCTCAGAATGCAAGTATTTGTCCTACACCAGTTTCAACTATTTCTAAAAAAAAAAGTCATACAACCCAGAGGCTAATGAGAATATGAGAAAGAAAGGAAACTATTTCTCAGTGTAAAGGAACGAGACTAACTACTGCCAGTGAGAATGGTTGCTCTTTTCATATTAAAGATGACAGGCACTCTATTATGGCTGATGTAAGAAAACTAGCTGAAGAAAACAGCCACCAAGAGGTCTTATCTTGGTAAATATTCATTAAATGAGTTAATAGAGCCTGTAGTTTCCCAGGCTCTTTTAAAAGAGAAAAATCTTATGATGGTTCTGCAGTCTTTAACTCTAGAAAAACAATTAAAATATTCAATTCTGAGGGAATTTATTCTTCTTAAAATGTTGATAGGTATGACAAAGGAAATAGTTCTACAATCAAATGAAGTTAGAGAAATGCTGGGTAAAGCAAAGTTAAACAAGCATTTTTAATGTGGGACTTTTCAGAGCTCTAAGCATGTTGTTATGCCTTGTGAATCTCCAAGAAGATTATAGTATTCTCCCAATGAATTTGACCACAGATTCCATTTTCCAAGATATATCAAGTGGTAGAGTTCAACAGAGAGCTGCTTAGAAATGCCTCTCTAGGGCCAGCCTGTGGCTCACTCGGGAGAGTGCGATGCTGATAACACCAAGGCCATGGGTTCGGATCCCATATAGGGATGGCCGGCTAGCTCACTAGCTGAGCCTGGTGCTGACAACACCAAGCCAAGGGTTAAGATCCCCTTACCAGTCATCTTTTTAAAAAAAAAAAAAAAAAGAAAAAAGAAATGCCTCTCTAGAGGAATGGCTCTCTCACTGGCAATGGATGGTGGAAGATAAAGGTGCCTTGAGAAGATGGTGGCTGACTAGCCTACCTTTCTCTAGACAGATTTCCCATAGAGAGTAGCCAGCAATGAAAGCCTTCATGCTTCCTTGACTAATTGCTAGTGATTATATCCATTACTGACTGAAATCTAGTGAGGATATGTGTCATTTTTAAGATCTGTGTGTAAAATTTAGCACTGAACAAGCCCTAAGAAATCATCTATCATGATCCCTTCATCTTCACGTGAGGACACAGGATACAAAAATATTAAGACACTTGTCTCAAGTCACAAAGTTAGTCAACAAAAGAGTCACAACTGGAATCCAGGTCTCATTAATCCCAGTTTGTGTTCTTTTCACTAATAGCAGTAAAAGTGACCATTAATAATCACTATCATTGATACTGAGAAAGCTACCCAGGCTTTCTCATTGTTACTATTCTTTCTCCTAAAGAGACAAAACACATGAGTGAATTCAGGAAATTAAGAAATGAACTCCAGAAAGTCTCAAGAAAATGCATCATATGTCAGTGTGGGTGGTGGCTTCAATGGAGAGAATATCTGGGCATGGCTATAGCATTTTCTAAATATAAAAAGCACTGTCCATGATAATTTACCAAAGAGAGAGTCATGTTTATGTGAGGAATAAGAACATCTTCAATTTCACTACCCAGATAAGCTTTCTTGAGCCATGGAGCTTCATGTCTCAGAGAGCAGCTTCTCAGTCAAAAAAAAAAAAAGAAACAATTCCATGAGCTTAAAATTGGGTGTTTTGTCAGGGCTAATGCCACTGAAACTTGAAGCAGTTCAATGTTAAGCAGTAATCTGAGAGGTTCTATGGTACATTGTATATGCAAAACCAGACATGGTGTTGGGGCAAGACTGAAAAATTTGAGTTCTGGGAAAAATATGTTACCTACCTTAGAAAGTATTTATTAATTTTATTTTTTTAATAAATAAGAAGGTTCTAAACCATTTAAGTGTTTCATTGTCTTCAGAATAATTCACTTCAAGGAGAGCACCTGTCATTCGTGGATTTAATTAATGAGTTAATCCATGTAAAGTTCTTAGAACAACAGTTGTAGATGCTTAATAAATAATAGCATGCAACTATTACTTAGTAATGTAATTACAGCAGTGATTTTTAAGTGCCAAAAAAAGTCACTCCTGAGAATGTTAAACTAATTTTTTATTTTAAACTTACCGTATACATTTGTATAGGAAAAAACTACAGTTTTCTCTCTACTCTGCTACTCACACCTACATTTCCAGCCACCAAAGTATGTGTTTTTCCCCACAACAAATCAATTAAATTCTTCAGCAGACCCCAACTACATATCTTATAATTTAACTCAATTCTGACACTCTTTACCTGGAGATAGCCTCAGACCCCACAAGTTAAGGGTTCAGTCCCACAAGTCTGCTCTCCTGCCACCCCCCAACTATAGACACCAATCACAAGTGGTAGGTTCCCAGGTTACCCACTACTTCTATTAGACTTGGCTACAAATCAGATGTTCCCATGACCTCCCTCTCAGGTTCAATCATTTGCTAGAATAGCCCATTTGCTAGAACAGAACTCAGGAAAAATTTACTCTATAGATTTCTGGTTTATTACAAAGATTTAGTGGTGTTTAAGCATGAGAACTCTGAAATTAGACTTGCTTAGGTCCAAATCCTAACTCTTCCACTCATTCGTCATGTGATCTTTGGACTTTGATCCAAAGTTTTATAGTATCCTATTTTTAGGTCCTTGGCACCTATCTTCTCTGGTACAAATTCGACTGCAATTTTAGGGTCAAAAACACATTTGACCATATTACCTTGGAGGGGCAGAGAGAGGGTGATCTCTTTCCTCACCATCATAAAGATCATGGTTGATACCCCTATAACAAAAGACAGGTTAATGACAGAAAAGCACAGCAAATTTATCTGATAATAGTTTTATGTGACACAGGAGCCTTTGGAACGAAGACTTGAAGGTGCAGGGGAAGCTATCTGACTTCATGCTTTCGTTTGATGAAGCAGGGACAGCTGTGTAGAAATGTGATTGGACATAAAGGGTATGAGCTAATGGAAATAGACTGAGTGGGGAAACCTAGTAAGACCTGTCCAGATTCTTCCTGGATTCTCTTTTGTAGCATTTCTTTCTCTTAGGTATGGGGCAAGACCCCTCTGGAATGAGGGTCTTAATTTCTTTTCGGCCAGTTGTTACACAGAAAGGTGGGGGGAAGGTTAGAGTAATATTTTTAGGCTTTATGGCTGGTTTTGGGGCAAAGGGGTTCTGGTTTCTATGACCCGCCTTGGGGAAGAGGGATTCTAGTTTCCATGGCCTGCCTCAGGAGACAATGGGGGGGGGGAGACAGGAGAGCAGGAGAAGGTCAGAGAGAAACTTTGCTTCTGGGGCCTTCATTTTGGGGTATCATTTTCTGAGCCCCAACATCCTACTCAAAGGATGTTTTCTATGGAAGGTTTTATTCTCCCTGTCTTAGCATTTTTAATGGCATAGAGTAAAGGATTTTAAAAACTGTTGCTAAAGGTGGATTTTATCTTGCAGCTATTAATTCAGAAAGTGCTAATGGTTGCAATAGTGTTAACAGCTGAAACTTAAAACAACAATGTTTTCTGTTAACTCAGTTCCTTGCCACAAAGCTCAGAAATGGTGTGGGGAGCAGATGTGCACAGGGTGGATAGAGAATGCAGGGTAAAATCCTGCTGGTGGTTTTGGTTTAGAATTTAGATTTTACTTTCACTATTACCAGCCAGAATCAACTGACATCAAATATGAAACAAAACAATAGCAAGTTGGTCTTAAAGAACAATCCCACCATTGAAAAAACAAGATTTAAGCAGACACATATACATAATACATCATTTTATTATAAATTCTTAATGAACTAAAGGGTTCAGGTTTTACAGCATGTAGTATAATACAAATTATACTGAAAGTCAGAACCAGTATAAGAAATTGAAACATTTTAAAATTCATGCTTTCAACATTTAATACCAGGTCACATACTAGGTGTTCATGACGGATAAAGATGAATAAAGACACAGTCTCTGCCCTGGAAACGCTCACAGACTCAGTAGTGAAGCAGACATGTAAAGAGATAAATGACACAATACATACCATGGTAAGTACTGAAATAGAGGTTCTAACACTAAATGCTGTAGGGGCACAAGAAAGGGAGAAATTACACTTTCATAGAAACTGCAGAGGCTTCACAGAGCAGGTGATTTTCGAATTATGCTTTCAAGGAATGATACACCCCAACCTGAGTTTTCTTGAAGGTAACAAAACAACAGTGTAACATAATTACCATTTCCATACAACCTACTGGAGGGATTGCAGATATTATCTCACCACAATCCTAAAAAGTAGCTATGTTCCAACATACAGATGAGGAAAATGAAGTTCAAAGATTTAGAAGCTAAGGGCCACATAACTACTAACACAACAGTTGAGCCCAGATCTGTATAACTCCAAATCTCTTATGATGGCCCTACACTGCCTAGAAATATCTACTACTGCTCCCTATTGCCAACCATACATGGTTAACTTGTATCTGTGTGGAGTCTGAGTGTGAAAACTCACTCTGGAAGCCCATCTGGAATGTCAAAACTTGGACTAAAGAATTGGGTACAAAGTGAAAGGCCAAGATGGAGATTGTATACCCAGTTGACCTGGCCCACAGTGCCCTCTCCTTTCCTTGAATTTCAATCACATTTAGTTTGAAATGGTTTATTCTGGTTCATGTGTATGCCAGATCTCCTCTCCCATGAAATGTAAACACATTAAAGTCAGGGAATAAGCCTTATATGTATTTGAAACCCTTAGGGCCCAGCACTCACACAGTTGACTATTGATTGCCGATTCACCCCGTGTTTTACAGAGAGCTTGATAAGTGTGGATGCTGATTTGAGTTAGGTTGCGTGAGGTGAGATGATCAGACTTAAGGTTTAAATGCTATAAAATAAGAAAATGTGAATTAATCAGTATAGCATAGTGGTTTTTAGACTACTAACTCTCAAACTTTAATATGTATATGAATCATTGGCCTACATGCATGGAACTGTGCAGTTTACCCTATTAGAAGACAGGCAGAGTAGACAAAAGTATTGCAATAAAGCAACTCAGAGGGAGACTCAGTCTGAGTCTGGGGATCCATACTGCTGGGGACTTATATCCTGTGTTTCCAAACCTTGTTGCTGTTCCTGGTTCTTTTGCTTTCAGGGCATGAAGAGTGGTAAGTACAATAACAACTATCATTTATCAAATACATATAAAGTGCTTGTCACTGTTTTTGGTGCTTTAAGCATGTTATCCAATTCTCACAGCACTCTGTAGTGCTCTGCCTGTTTACCAATGATGAGGAGTGGGGTTGCTAAGAAGGAGCAGTAACTTCCCTAAGTTTAAACAGGAAGAGCAGGAATTTAATCCTGGTCCACCCGAGTCCAAAGTATAGGGTCCAATGGTTCCTTGACACTTGGTAGCCATGCAGCATTTTAGGGATGCCTCAGCTTGTGGTCAAGGTGCCAGTGGTACAAGGATAGAAGTACACTCAGAAAGCACCTGCAGGACTAGGCCTTCCACAGGAGGTTTGTGCCCTTAGTCCTTGCCTCACTGAGTATTTAAGTCCAGGTTGGATATTTAAGAGCTGGAGCTACCTCAGAGAGAATTTCTGCGTCTCCCTGGCCGTTTACAAGGTACTTGTTTTTTTTGTTTGTTTGTTTTGTTTGTTTGTTTTTTTAGCATATTGCTAAAGTGAGCCTCTGCCTTTTTCCCAGAGACTCTCTAGGAAATCTTTCCACCTGCTAAGAGGAAAGCCCCACCCAAGATTTTTGTCTCAATGTAGGTTAATTAAGGCTGTTGTTAGTCATCTTCTAAGGCCTAAAAGGATTTAAGGTTGACTTCTGGGAAGGACACACAGCAACAGCACTGGAATTGGAAATAATGGAGTATTTTGCTGGAGCAGGGAAAACAAACAGTTAAAGCCCAAGAGAACAACTTTTGGACAATCTTCTTTTCATTTTGGCTTGGAAATAGAAATGGGGTGAAAGGAGATAACTACTTTCTGAAGGTTTGCTGTGTAAGAACCGAGCAACTGGTAAATGACTACTGGATGTCTATTAATTTCTCTACTCACATACATCTGTCTTTTCCAGATTGTCAAACCAGAACAATAGTTTAACTTTTGGTGCTCTTGGAAGAGCTGGCTTGATAAGGCATTCCCAGAAAACTCTATGAGTGAGTGATCTTGTCTGTACAATTTTTTACCGGCCAGAAAATTTTCCATACAGAATGCTGCCAGCTTTCAAGAAGTCAGAGTTTGCTTTTTCATCCTGAAATTGGGTGGGCAACGAGGGGAAGAAAAGCAAAGTTTAGATCAATAAATGAGGGAGAACCCCTTCCCATGCGCTTTAAACAACAGGTGGTTTTGCTGTGCACCAGCTCCTTTATGCACTGCACGAACTGTAGGCGGAGCATTTAAACTGGGTGTCCCTGGAACGTGCTGCTTAGAGATGAGGGAGCCCGTCTGACAGCGTTCGTCGGGGAACATGGGGATTCCTGCCGGAGAAGAGACTCGGTTGTCAAGGGGCTCGAGGTCCAGGGATTTGGGTTTTGCCTTCATCCTTCTCCGCCTCCCTCAGTGCATCCCCCCCGTCCTCTCCCGCCCTTCTGTTATAACGCGGTGGGGTTATCTCCATCCTGAGCCGGGTCTTCCGAGGAGCTCCCAGAGGGGCTACTTTTAGTGGTGGCTGTCCCCCTCCTCACTTACCCGGGGGAGGAACTGCGGGAGCGAAGTCGACGCTGCACGCACAGAAGCTTCGAGTTTTCCGCTCCTTGTTAGGGATGAGGGGGGGTGGAGGTCGTAGTAGACGCAGCCGACTCCCGGGACACAGACTGCCCGGTGGGCGTCCCGGGGGCGGGAGTGGCCCGGTCGCGAAGCGCCGGGAGGATTTTTTTTCCCCTCGTCCTCAAGAAAAGCCCCCCGCGGTCGGCGGCAGCCTTCGCTGGCCAGTCCCAGGCGCGGGGTGGTCTCAGCAGGGGAGGAAGTTCCCGGGCGCCGCGGCCTGCGTCACAGCGGGGCTGGCACCGCGGAGTCGGCTCGGCGAGCGGCTGCGGCGACCCCGGGCCCGGGCGCTGGGCGGCGCT
>NW_007731153.1:48275-50222 GCF_000696425.1 Galeopterus variegatus | reverse complement strand
CGTTGTCGCTGGCCGCCGCTGAGCTCGACCCGGAGGCAGCTCGCCGCTCCGCAGCACCTTCTCCAGCCGGCGGCCCCGCGCTCAGAGGTAAGGGCGGGGAGCCCGCGCGGGGATGGAGAGGGGCAGCCGCGGAGGGCTCGGCGGCTCGGTCCGCTAGGCGCGCCGGAGCCAGCACGCGCCCCGCCTCGCTCGCGTCCCTGCCTCCTCCTGGCTCTCGGACAGGCAGAATGTGGTGGCCTGCCCAGCGTGTGGTCGCTGCAGCCATCCGCCGCTGCACTCGGGAACCCGCCAACCCCGACCCTGCCCATCCCACGCTAGCCCCGGCGTCCGGGCAGGGACCTCAGCCTGGCGCCCGCCGAACACCGCGCGGCCGCGGCAGGTTCTGCGGACGGGGGGCGGGGGACACGAGGAGCAAAGGCGGTCACGGCGGGGCTGTCGTCGTTCTTCCCTACCTTGAAAATCCCTGAGACCCCGGGGCCTGCCCCTTCTGGTCTGTACCTCCCTTGCCACCCCCAAACGCCTGAAGTTGTTAGCACTTTGGGGGAGAGAGAGGAATGTGTAGGTTTCCGAAGGGAACGAGAACGCTGCTCACCTGCCAGGGGGCTTAGCCGGATCGGGCGTCCCCGCAAGCCAGGTGTCTAGGCCAGCGGTCCAGGCCAGGACCGCCGCCTTCATCCCCACCGGAGGCTTGCTGACCTTTCCTTTTCCCGCTGGTTCCCAGCAACGGGCGGTTTAGGGATGGAGCTAGCAACTCTGGAACCCTCGGACGTGCTCTCTGGACGCCAGTGCCTTTCTTTTCTCCCTCGGCCAGCTCTTCCCTTCCCCACCCACGCCTACCCGCACTCATCGGATTCCAAACAGTTTCTTCAGAACCTCGCACCCTACCTCGCTTTGCAATAGGCGGACACCTAGCCCACATCCTAATGCGGATATTTCGGCGTTAGGGCCAGGCTTCACTCGGTTTCAAATTGCTTAAGCATTTTAAACTCTCAGCAAACCATTTAAGAAACACTTTCAGGTTCCCAGACTCCATAAAGTTAAAAAAAAAAAAAAAAAAGAAGCAATCTATCTTTGTGGGAGTGCCGGCCGGCGTTTGGCAGAGGGGGGCTTGCATTACCCTCTTTAACACAGCCTTTGGAGAAGGGAATAGGTAAAGGAAATCGCAGGCCTATTTTAGGCACACGCTTCTTACAAAACCACGGTAGTGTAAGAAATGCAGCCTTAACCAACGGTCACATTTCCGGGCAGGTGTGTAGTGGTTTCCTAAAGCATGGACAGGTCATTAAGATGCCATCTAGATGAGAGAGGAGTAAAAGTGGTGGTAATCCATGTAGAAAGCTGATTGGCTCTGGTATTCTCTTTATTTTTTAATGATTCGTGGAAAATTTATAAATCCAAAATGTAATCTGAACTTCACAAAATTTGCTCACATTCATAAACCATATGTTGGATATATGGACAGAGAATAGATTACTAGATTTATACAACACTAATCTACAATATTTGA
Source organism: Galeopterus variegatus (assembly GCF_000696425.1). NCBI lineage: Eukaryota > Metazoa > Chordata > Mammalia > Dermoptera > Cynocephalidae > Galeopterus > Galeopterus variegatus. The sequence goes on along the minus strand of NW_007731153.1, from coordinate 48,715 downwards.
ATTTCTCCTGACTTACTTAAATAGGAAGGCCAAGGGTGTGACCCTGATTGGCTTTACTTTGGAGTGATTAACTTAAATCCAGTCTTGGGGTCAGTTCGTTTGCTTGTTTCCTTTGAGGGGGTCGTGGGTAGCACTTTTGTCAGGATGGATATTTTCCATGGTTAACATAATTGTTTGGGGCCGGTCGGTTAGGTCAGTTGGTTCAAGCACAGCCTTGTAACAGCAAGGTCACAGGTTCAGATCCCTGTACCAGCCAGCTGCCAAAAACCCCCCCAAACCAAACACATAATAGATTGACAATAGATGGGGCCCACCACCCCAAAGAGTATATCAGAGATAGCAAGAATATTTAACAATTTTCTTACTAATAAAATTGTCAAGGCTTTTTTTTTTTTTTTTTGTCTTTTTCCGTGTCCGGCAACGGATCGCAACCCTCAGTG
>NW_007731153.1:46409-47279 GCF_000696425.1 Galeopterus variegatus | reverse complement strand
GGCGCACTTATCCAGTGCGCCACCGGGCAGGCCCAAATTGTCAAGGCTTTTGTTAGTGTTATTAATCTCTTATTTCACAGATTGACTAAACCCTTTATTTTGAAGTGTGTTTTCAAAAGGGAGTGCATTTGGTGAAAAAATGCACTAGGAGCTGAAAGAAATTAATGAAAATTTCCCACTTATATGAAGTTTATCTTTTTATAAACAACACAAGGTTAGAAATATTTTTAACTCCTAAGGTGTCTAGTTTTTACTGAATAATTGTTATAATTTTTTAGTAGTCTGTAGTATTTTAAAGTTACAGTCACCTGTAACATTATAATAAGCCTAAGTTTAAAAAGATATGAGGTGGAAACTATACTTATTTTGCTAAGAATTGTGTTAATGGTATAATATAGTACATTTCTACTGTATAGTATAGTCTAGCTGCTCTAAGTACCAAACACACATTCTCTCCTATTCTTACGACAAATCCCTAAGGTAGATGGTGCATCCACATTTTATAGAAGAAAGCTGAGTTCTTGCCAGAGACCATAGAACAAAGTTAATGCCCAAATGAGGCCAAGCCTCATTTGAATTTTGAGTCAGAGCCATCTGTTTCCAAAACCCATGTTCTTGCCACTGTCTCTATTAAATAACTGATTCAGAGCTCAGCCTCATGGACAGTTCACTCCTCCTGCCCATCAGCTGTTCTCATCCATGTGACGATGATGGTCTCATGGGCTGCAACACACTCCCAAGATTTTATATCACATCCCTGGAGTGTTGACTATCTCTAGTCCTGGATCACTTATGAAAGCATATTACAAACAATGAGGGTGGCACTACTAGGGAGGTATCCTTGAATCCATTTAATCTTTTTTTTTTTTT
>NW_007731153.1:42669-45084 GCF_000696425.1 Galeopterus variegatus | reverse complement strand
CTGAAATTTCTGCTGTGTTTCACTTTATGCCTATTTTAAATGCATGTAGTGATTAGTCAGTTCTATCAGTGGTTCACTCTTTATTAGAGATCTAATCTGGTTTTTAGCATCTTTAACTTTTGAATCACATCCTTTTTTTGTAGTCTTGAGTTAGAAACGTATTCACCTTTTGTAGTTTTTCCTTTCTTCTACTCTCACTATTTTTTAGAACTTTACTAGCAATATTTCAGTGGATTGGAATTTGTATTTTTTTTGGCAAACACACTTTCCTGTTTTCTGCCTCTCCTGATCTTTCAGTTTTGCTTATCACTTAGGGTAACATGGCAATGCCGGTATCTCCCCACCACACATCTCACCCTTGATCAAGCCTCTCCAGCTAACCCTAACCTTAATCCTAACCCTAACTCTAATCCTAAGGCCCAGCCTAAATACCATCTCCTTCCTGAGCCCATATGCCTCCCTCTAAATTCTTTGTCAGTTCACTTATAATTCAGACAACATGTATCCCTAATGCTTTTTTAAAAAGTTGTTATATTTTTAAATTGTTTTCCCTGGTAATATACTATGAAAGAATGTAAACTCTTTGAAGTCAAGGATATTTTTCTATTTCTTTATATTCTTTTCTTAGGATAACACACAGATAGTTTCTATTTCCTGAATGAAAGACAAGTCATATATTTGAGAGAAATCCTTACAATAATTAGGAAAGACACCCAAATTATTCATCTCTATTACATGATTGTTAGTGGCAACTTACTCGTTATTATTACACTTGTTCATCCCAGACTTCTACACTAACTTAACTGGTAATACACTTGCTGAAAGGCCATAGTTCTTAAACAAACCCTTGGTCATTAGGTACCATATCTTGTTAATAAGTAGCTCCCATGGTTATATAATAGCCTCATTAGTTTGCAAATATATTGAGCACATCAACAGTATTGAGTAGTTTGGCATTTTAGTTGGGGTAATGGTCCAGATGGATTTCTTTAATTAGGAATAATACTTACATGGGAGGAAGGAACATCTACCTCAGAGGGAAGGTTGTGATAATGAGCAAGGAAGATTTGAAACCACGTTGGTTGGAAATAGGACAAATCATGGCAGTATGGAGGCTACAACCAGAGTGACCTTCATGAGAGAATTAGCACAGGCAAAAGACCTAGACAGTCTCACCACAAATATGAGGGGTGAAAAAAATAAAAACAAGAAGGCAAAAGAAATGAAGAATGACTATAATGCTGTGTGACTGAGGTCTACTATATATTAGTCATTCCTGAATGGTAAAATAGGAGAGAGACTATAGGGTCAAGATGGGCAAGAGAGGAGAGAAACTAGTGTGGCCTTGAACATCTAGCACATTAATTTACTTCCACTTGCTCCCAGGGCTAGCACAGAAAGGCAAGAGAGTAATTTCAGAGCTTTTTTTGGATAATTTGGCAGGAATATGTTGAAAATTTCCTAATCATTAAAAAGTAGAGAATGACTAAGCTCTTTATCAGGGTGAAACAAAAAAACAAACAAACAAAAATCCGGGTTATCTACTTAGAAATGTAACATGTCACAAATTTTAGGAGTGAATTTAGGATCATTTTCTGGTGTTGGATGATTGTATTTCTTAAAAGGTCCTCAACCTGCATCCTTTAGTTTACTGGATGGGAAGTCCTCCCAAGACTTCAGATGTTCAACATCCTTTATTTCTGTTATCCTGATAATGCTCTGATATTAGCCATTCATTCTTGTGACTGGTCAATTATATATGAATATAAATTAGTTTCTCTATATTAGAGAATTTGTATTTTAAACTATTTAATTATGAAATACGGTGTTCCATATCAAAGACATTTCAGTTCACAACGAGTAGATATTGGGGAGGGGAGGGCCCCTGAAGTCATTCCTGGCTTTCTCATGTCCGGTGCCTTGCTCAGTTTCCCTAGGGAGCATAACCCTGGGCTTCTGATGCCTAATCTTGAGAGCTGCCAGGACTGGAGGAGCTTGTCTTCTTCGTATATTGGTGCTTTTGGCATCTGAGGCCTCTCATACCCTGGAATGCTTTCTTCCCCCAAAACAACTCATCCCTCATCTCTTCCAGCTTTTATTTTAATCATATTGTTTTTTCTCCTTTTCTTCACCCTTAAAACTCCAGAATGTTTGTTTTTCAACATAATTTCTCTCTGTTTATTTTTGGAGTTACACTGAAACTTCCATGAGAAAAGAGGCCATATATGTCTTGTTCACTGCTATACTACAGCACTTGCAAAATGCTTAGGACATAACCTCCTGAGAAATAGTTGTGTCATAAACAACATTTAATGATATATATATATATATATATTTTTTTTTTTTGTCTTTTTGTCTTTTTTCGTGACCGGCAACGGATCACAACCCTCAGTGTCGCGCCCATACCGGACCGGG
>NW_007731153.1:35133-41848 GCF_000696425.1 Galeopterus variegatus | reverse complement strand
GGATCCGAACCCTCGGCGGGAGCGCTGCCGCGCTTCCCAAGCGGCGCACTGTAGCAGTGCTCCACCAGGCCGGCCCTTTAATGATATATTTTACAATAACATTTCTTACCTACTATCTTGGAGTATACCCACTTCCTTTTCTATTATTTTAAATTATGGTAATGAAATTTGATAGTGTAATTAGAAGTCTTCCTTCTTAATAGGGATATAAAATATGGACATGTAGGGCCGGCCCGGTGGCGCACTGGATAGTGCGCCGCTTGGGAGGCGCGGCAGCGCTCCCGCCCGAGGGTTCGGATCCCACATACAGACCGGTTCCCGCTCACTGGCTGAGCGAGGCGCGGGGGCAACACCGAGGGTTGCGATCCCGTTGCCGGTCCCGGTCCGGTATGGGGGCGACACTGAGGGTTGCGATCCGTTGCCGGACACGGAAAAAAGACAAAAATAAAAAAAATAAAATAATAAAATAAAATAAAATACGGACATGTAAATATTTCTGCATGTGATTGGAAATTAGGAGAAATCATGTAAAAATTACAAATTAGAAGCAAGCATATAAAACATGAAGTCAGGACATCAGTGTAAATCCTAGGTCAAAATTACTAAATAAGTTAAATATATGAAAACTCATGGGTCCTTTGAGTTTTCCCTGTGTATTTTAAGAACTTATCAAAATCAATGAAAATTACTAACCATTGTTTTTCAAATATCTTAAAGGTTTATGAAAATTAAAAACATGTTCAAATACTTTCTTTTGTAAATGGGAAAGATATAACCTATAAATCCAACTTCTGGAAAAATACTGTAAAGGATTATTTAGTTAATAACACCTTGATTGTTTAAGTAACTATGAGAATGGCTTCATTAGGAAAACACTGACAGGCTAAGTTATATTATCTCCCTTAACATTCGCAAGGTGCTTACTGATAATGAATGTGTTAAACAGTAAAGTTAGGAAATACCACCCAGCACACATAACTTTCTAGTTAATGCACAGCTATGTGGATCATTATAAACAGAAAGTGGTTATTAGTTGAGGAGCAGACAGCTGGAGGTGTGTCCAGGATTTGGATCTGCATTGGGTGTTTCAGTATTTTATCTAAGGATCTGGACGGCATGATAGAAAACATATCCGACATTTATATAAATGACTCCATGGTGAATAGAGTGCCTTGGTGTTGAAACAGGGGTTTGAAATGAGGTTGGCACAATAAAATAACTAAAATTAAAATGAAAGGAAATAGTCAGAACCAAGCAATTAAATTCATTTAAGGAAAGTACAGGGTGGGACCTTGAAGAAAAATAAACAAATGAACCATACTGATATACTAGATTCTTGTTTGTTTCATTATGTTCCTTGATGTATCACCAGTATTTAGAACACAGTACACAAAATGTAGCAAATGTTCAGTAAACATTTGCTAAATGAATAAATGAATGACTTGAAGATGGAGGAAGACTATGTGCCATTAGGACAAAAGTAGACTTATTCCTAAGGGGATGGTGAAAAAAACTTTAGGGGCAGATAATTTATGAGCACATTTCAAAGTTTTAGTTCACTATATGTAAAAGGCTTCTGAGTCAATTCAGAAATTCATTCTTAGGGACATTTGGTAAGAAAAGCAGATGGTTAGATATTGTTCGGCTAGACAAAAAATGTGGGTTTGAGGTCACTAGACTCTTGACTGACAGCCGACAATTAACTGGATGGCTAGGTAGCTGATTTCTAAGAACAAGTCTTATTCCCATTCAAATTAATCAAAAATTGCTTAAGCATTTTGTAAGGAATGTTAATTTCTTCACAAAAGGAGATTGTGAATTCTACCTTGCCAGTAGGTTCTGTCTCAGTTCAAGTTTGAAACATTTGAAGTGGTGGACTAATGGGTACAAAACTATGCTATCTACCCTAAGTGAATCGTTGTTTAGCATATGCATGTGTTGAAACAACACATTGTACCGTACAAAAATAAACACAAATAAAATAGAAAAAAAAAATAGTCACTCGATTTAGACGATCTTTGCAGATCTGTTTTGGTCAAGAAAAGATCTGTCCATCTCATTCCGTTTTTGTAATAAGGTCATTGAATTTGTTGCCTATTCAATCACTTTGTAGATTTCTTCATTTATGCTGTACATCTGCAATCACAATTACCAGTAATATTTGTTTAAAATACTGACACAAACTGGTATGAGTTTTGAACTAGTTTTCTACATCAGAGAAGATTTTCAAAGCATCATCTAAATTAACACTGTTTCAGTGTTATCTACTTCATATGGTTTATGAATCTGGGCTTCTATATTTTGTCTTCAGCATGTTTTATTTTAAAAGGTACAGCAACAGGTGTTTACTATCACATTTTGTATGTGGTCAGCAAGTTCACTGCCATGTGATATTGAACAACCACTAAGTTAACTTCTTTGCAGAGTTTATAAAATCCCTTGAGTTATATATTTGATTGCTTCTTTCAGTCTAGTTACTACTCTCTCAGCTTGTTAACTCCAAAGCCAGAATCCGAGAAGTATCTAATTTATCTCCATGAGACTTTGCCTACAGTACTTATAACTGTGGTATCCCTACTTTCTTGAGGACCTGCTCTTTCCCTTAAGATTCTTGACATGTTAGGAAGTTATATTCTTTACTGCCTGAAAATTTGAGATTCTGCAGGTCATATAGTAAGTACCACACTAGTATTCAGGAAGGACATTGTAGGCATTGTTACTATTTATAAAGTGTAGCATTAGTATCTTAATAGTGGGATTGTCATACCAAACTAAATTCATCTCTAAATGTAACACTTTTGGCATGGCATGTTAAAAACTAGGCTTATTCAGTTATATACTGATAAAAAAAAGGACAGATTCTTACTGAACCTATGCAAATAGCTACATTGTCAGGAGCAGTAAGGGCTTCAATAATGACTGCCATTCTGCATAGTTGTGTGGAGAAGGCAAATCTATATATGTCCCATTTTCTAGGGGATCATGATTCCATGATAGTGGAGTTATCTACAAATGAGATTTTACTGCTTTTAGGTGTAGTTAGAATAAGCTAAGTTTATCTGAATAAAAACTAGTTGTGTTTTTCTAAGTTTACCCTCTTTAAATTTCAATTATTAAGAAGATTATTGTTATGTTCTCCTGAGTAGTCACTAGTTTGTGATCACAGCTTTTCCTATTATCATTTCATATAAGATGTTTTCCTTCATGGTGGTAAAATACTGGGAAATTTTGTTTGTTTCAGAATTCTATAGACTGTGCTGCTGTTGGGTAGTATTCTGAGGAATGTAGTCCCTCAACCCCTAAAACAGGGTTTCTGACACATACAGCATTATTTATACCAAATAGAGATTTGAATTTTGATGTAGCTGCAGTTATAACCAGTAATTGGAGATATTTAAGTTAGAAGTCTTTTGGTTTTAGAGGTTTTTTTTTTTTAATATACCATACAAATATATTGAAGTAACCTGCCAAATTGAGAATTAGAGATAATGTAAGAAAAAGGGGGATTTATCAGATACCCTGCAAAAAATAAAACATCAGTGGTGGAATAGCTTGTGCCAATTAACTCTCAAGCAGATAACAATTATAAACTCTTTTTTTTTTTTTTTTTTTGTCTTTTTTCCATGTCCGGCAACGGATCGCAACCCTCAGTGTTGCCCCCGTACCGGACTGGGGACTGGCAACGGGATTGCAACCCTCGGTGTTGCTCCCGTGCCTCACTCAGCCAGTGAGCGGGAACTGGTCTGTATGTGGGATCCGAACCCTTGGGCGGGAGTGCTGCCGCGCTTCCCAAGCGGCGCACTATCCAGTGCGCCACCGGGCCGGCCCAACAATTATAAACTCTAAACAAAATATAAAACCCAAGTATTTGAAGGCACGGGAGAGCAACCAAAAGCAAGTAGGACTGGAGGGGAGCTGATCCTTGAGAGGAAGGAACTGCACTGGGTGACGTTTGAATTATGGCTTTTCTCCTGAAACAATTACCCAGTCCATGTGGTCCAGAGCTGCTAAATTTCAAACCACAATACTGCAGACATACTGACTTGAAAAGTTGTTTGAGCCTTCCATAGTGGTTGGAAAGTAAAGGGGAAATCCTGGGGAAAAAGGAGTCACGTAAAAGGGAGAGTCCCAAAATCTGCATATAAACTTTCTCCAAATCTTTGCCAGATCCTGGAAATGCTGATGGGAGGTGAGAATCCATGGACACTAACTGCAAATAATAACTGGAAATCTAAAAGACATGAGCAGATATTTCAGTGGCTACCCACCTTAGGGGAGACAGATTTTGGAGTTTGAGAATAAGCAAGTTAATGGCCTGCTAAAACTAAAACCAGTACTTTTCAGAGGAAGTTAACAGACTTCAGAGCTTCTATAACATATCATCTAGAATATCTAGTATAAAATCAAATGATCAGACATAAAAATGCACATTAAAATGTAACCCACACGGGCCGGCCCGGTGGTGCACTGCTACAGTGCGCCGCTTGGGAGTGTGGCGGCGCTCCCGCCGAGGGTTCGGATCCCACATACAGACTGGCCGCTCACTGGCTGAGCGAGGTACGGGCGCAACACCGAGGGTTGCGATCCCGTTGCCGGTCCCGGTCCGGTACGGGCGCAACACTGAGGGTTGCGATCCGTTGCCGGACACGAAAAAAGACAAAAAAAAAAAAATAAATGTAACCCACAATCAAGACAAGGAATGGGCAATAGAAATTAACTCCAAGATGATCCAAATGTTGGAATTAGCAGATAATGACTTTAAAGCAATGTAGAAAAAATACATAGTCGTAATGAATTAACAGATGGGAAAAAAAGAAAAAGAAAGAAATGGAAACCATAAAAATAACAGCAAAGTGGAAATTCCAGATTGAAAAATCCACCGGATGGGCTTAACAGCAAATTGAAGATGGCAAAGTAAAAAGCAGAGAACTTAAACATATATCAGTAGAAATTGTACAATCTGAAGAATAGAGAGAGAAAGGATAGAAAATAATTGAACAGAGCCACAATGACGTGTGGAACAATATCAAAAGCACAACAATGTCTTAGAAGGAAAAGAGGGAGAAAAAAATGGAAGTAAAAAAGAAAGAAAAAAAATTGAAGAAGTGATGGCCAGAAATTTCCTAAATTAGGTAAAAAACATAAAGTTACTAATCCAAGAAGCACATCATACAACAGCAGGTTAAATACAGCAAAATCATTCCTAGGAATATAATCATACGCTAACTACTGGAAACCAAAGATAAAGAGAAAATGATAAAAGCAGCCAGAGAATATAAAAATACATCTTATCCAATAACAACAATATTAATGATGGCTGAGTTTTTCTTAAAAAATAATAGAGGATAGAACATTATAATTGAAATGTTAAATTGTATTCTTTGACTACAATAGAATTAAATTAGAAATCGGTGACATTTAGTTATCTAGAAGACCCTCAAGTATTTATAAATGTAATAACAAACTCCTACATTTCTTATGGGCCAAAGAAAAAAATTCAAGAAAATTTAAAAATATTTCAAACTGAATGATAAAAATACAATGGAAATTAATGGGAAAAAACAATGACATAGCTAAATCAGGACAGAGGTAGGTTGGTAGGTAGACAAATGATAGATAGATAGATGAATGTGCTTATATAGAGCTTGATGTGCTTATATTAGAAAATAAACATTTAATATCAACGATCTTAGTTTCTACAACAAAAAGATTAAATTTCAAAAAACGTCGAAGGAAACAATAAAGAGCAGAATCAATGAAATGGATGAGTGATAGAAAAACATTAAATAAGCCAAAAGTTGGTTATTTGAAAAGATTAATAAATCTAGCAAAACCTATAAAGAGGTGGAGGGTAGGGGAAAGAGAGTGAGGTAGAAAACACATTAGCAGTATCAGGAACAAAAGAGATGTGTCTCTACAGACCCTACTGACATCTTTTAATGATAACAAAGAAATATTGCAAAAACTAAATGACAATATATTTGACAAATGGGAAAACAATTTCTCGAAAACACAAATTAGAAAGCCTGAAAAAAATTTTATTTATAACCAAAAATCTTTCCCATAAGTAAAACTTCAGACAAAAGAGATTGAATCCCAAGAATGCAAGGTTGGCTTAACATTCAAAAATCAATCACTATAATCACTATATTAAATGATCATATTATTTTCTGTCATTTATTATCTCAATAGATGCATTCAACATTTTCAACATCTATTTATGATAAAAATTCTCAAAGATTATCTATAAATCTTATAAAGGTCTTTTATTTTAAAATAACCCAAAGCTAGCATCATACTTAATGGTGAAGTTTTTAATGTGTTCCCAAAGACCAAGAATTAACCAAAGATATCTGCTCTCACCACTTTCATTCAGCATTGTACAGGAGGCTAGCCAGTGCAATAGGGATGACAAAAATTAAAGACAAAGATTGGAAAGAAAAAAGTGAAACTCTCTCTCTTTACAGACTTTGTGATTATAAGTTAGGATTCCGGGGCCGGCCCGGTGGTGCACTCAGTAGAGTGCAGCGCTTGGGAGCGCGGCGGCGCTCCTGCTGAGGGTTTGGATCCCATATAGAGACCAGTCCGCTCACTGGTTGAACATGGTGCGGGCACGGCACCGAGGGTTGCGATCCCGTTGCCAGTCGCGGTACGGGCGCGACACTGAGGGTTGCAATCCCGTTGCTGGTCACAAATAAAGACAGAAAGGAAAAAA
>NW_007731153.1:32966-33933 GCF_000696425.1 Galeopterus variegatus | reverse complement strand
GGTATAAAAGCATCTGCTCCTTTTGTTATTGCTCCAAATTTGGAACATGATCTTAGAGTAAAGCAACATTTTAAAATGTTGTGAGATAAGAATACAGATGTCCAAGGAGAAGAGAAGGCCATACTGGTGGCTGGCTTATTAACTAGTAATAACTATATCAGAAAGTATATAAGAAATGTTAGAATTTTCATTTCTTGAGAGGCCAGGAATCCTTAATATTTTGCTTGTTTGCTTTCAGTTAATTATAATTTTGAAATACCAAAAAGCAGCACAAAAGCATCATAGCTAATTTCCCCTTCTGTAAGAACACATTTGGGTTGTATGAGAAAAGAAAATAACTTTTGCCATCTGTATACAACATACAGTAAGTAAATAACTTTACAGACTCAAACTGAGAAAAGACGACCTCAAAAATAATTTCCTTTTGAGTTATTAGTTATCTATTTTACTTAGCTACTTTAAAAAATAATTTTACCTCAATATGTGTTATTTTTTATATAAATCACATAGGCCAAACAATGGCAAATAACAGTTTTTAAAGTGTTAATGTTTAGTTTTTAAAATTAATTTTATGAAGCATGTTATAATGAATGGCTTATAGTCTTATCTGAATTTTATAAAGAACAAAATATGTTCATGTATAGATGTGATACGTAGGTTAAAACTATTGTATGATAAGATTTTTGCCAAATTTTGGTAATTACCTAGTTTTAATGTTAGTCTCCAGTCTTAAAATTAATTATCTTCAATTACAATTTACATTTCCACTGAAAAATAATACAACCTACTGTTCATGTTAAAAACCTACCAGAGAAATACAACATTCCATGATCTCACATTATTGCAGCATTGCCTAAAATTTACAACCATTAAAGAAACAGACAATAGTTACAAATCAATGTTGTAGAGCACATCTATCATCTTAAATTTTTCACATAAATAATGATCAGCTATTTTACCTATGAGA
>NW_007731153.1:29785-32132 GCF_000696425.1 Galeopterus variegatus | reverse complement strand
GAGCACATCTATCATCTTAAATTTTTCACATAAATAATGATCAGCTATTTTACCTATGAGACAATATAAGGAAGTTAGTATCTTCCAGTTAAATAGGCATGCCATCAGAAAAAAAAAAGATAGGGCTGGCCCGGTGGCGCACTGCTACAGTGCGCCGCTTGAGAGCGTGGCGGCGCTCCCGCCGAGGGTTCGGATCCCACATACAGACCGGTTCCCGCTCACTGGCTGAGCGAGGTGCGGGCGCGACACTGAGGGTTGCGATCTGCTGCCGGACACGAAAAAAGACAAAAAGGAAAAAAAAAAAAAAGATAGAATGAACTAAAATGCATGAACTAATAATTGTACAAACTAAAATACATTTTTAACAGCTTTATTGAGATATAATTTACATACCTTTTTTTTTTTCCTTTTTGTCTTTTTTACTGACCGGTAATGGGATTACAACCTCGGTGTCGCGCCCGTACCGGGGACTGGCAACGGGATCGCAACCCTCGGTGTTGCGTCTGCACCACGCTCAGCCAGTGAGTGGGAACCGGTCTCCACATGGGATCCGAACCCTCTGTGGGAGCGCCTCTGCGCTCACAAGCGGTGCACTCTCCAGTGCGCCACCGGGCCGGCCCTAATTTACATACCTTAATGTTTGTTTGTTTATAGTATACAATTCAATGTTTTTAAATATAGTTACCAAATTATACAACCATCACCATAATCTAATTTTGTAATATTTCATCACCCCAAAAGAAACCTGTACCCATTACCTATCACTCCCTACACCCCACCTTATCCTCTACCTGTCTTTCCGAGCTCTAGAAAGCCAGTAATCTAATTCTGTCTGTATAGATTTGCCTGTTCTGGATATTTCATGTAAGTGGTATCACACAATATGTGTTTTTTCGTGACTAGATTCCTTCACTTAGCATGTACTTGAGGTTCATCCATGTTGTAGCGTGTATCAGTCTTTTATTTCTTTTCATTCTCAAATAATATTCCATAGTATGGACATTTCATATTTTGTTTATCCATTCATCAGTTGATGGACATTTAGGTTGTTTTTACTTTGAGACTATCAGGAATAATGCTCCTATGAACACTCATGTACACATTTTTTGTGGACATGTATTTTCATTTCTTTTAGATAGATATGTGTAGAAGTGGAATTGCTGGGTCATATGGTAACTCTGTGTTTGACATTTTGATGTAAATGAGGTATAATTTTTGCATCATATCTCTAACTAGAATAAAATCAGTGCTAAGACATATAACTGTCTTTTTAATGAAATTTAACAAAATAATTTAATTCGTCCAAGTATTCATCATTATCAGGAATGTCAATTGAACTTTACATTTTATAAAATTCACTCAAAGTTATTTGCAAAATATTATTAAAGCACTAGTAAATCTCTTTGCGTTTTGCATGCAAAGTTCTGGCTAGGAAATATAAAAAGAGCTGCTAAAAGGTGACCAGATAGCTATTTGCGTATTTTTTGTTCTTTATCCTTAGTGACCTGTGCACCATCCATCAACTCCAAACTTGCCTGCTGTGCCTTTTTTTCTCTTTTTCTTGTGTCAGGAGGGGGAATTTTTCAGATTCCCTTATTCTAGATGTATAAGTCCTTATTAGATTCTGTCTAGAAAATGGGAACCCCATTTATTTGAAAGACTTTACAGTCTTAATTTCTGTCTGGAAGAAGGTAAGGAACTTTTGAGAAGTAAAACAACATTCCTTAGTTGACATTTTGGGGGTCACTATTTTGCCTGGGATGGGGGGGGTGTAGAATTTACGTTGATAGATTGTAGATTGTATCTGTTTGCGCCAATGTACAGCTATTCTTTTAATTCATTGTCAGCTGCAGACACGGCAGAAATTTCCTTTAACCCTTTCTCTTCACACCCTTGTGGAACCACCCAGGTAGATTTCCTCTCCTCCCTTCACCTCAAAGTGAATCCATTTGTTTAATGAGGCATTCTCCGAGAACACAAGACAAACTCCTGTGACCACTTAACCTTCATTCTTAGAGGCATTCTAAGTGGGAAGCTATTGTACCCAAAAACTCACTAGCCAAAAAACCAGAACACTGAAAAAACAGAACACTACAAATAATCGCTTACAGACGCAGGCAAATGTGCAGAAAACCTCTGAACCAACTCCTATATACTTTTACAGTTTTAACTGTTAGACAAATGTAAGTACAGATGCAGATATATATACAAACAAACCCACTGCAGGCAAAACACAAAATAACTTTAAACTTCTGTGAATGTTGTCAAAGGATAATTTTCAAAGAGTTAAACGTGACTCAAACAGATATAAAATAAGCATGTCAAAGATTTAACTCATAAATGAGAG
>NW_007731153.1:27887-29446 GCF_000696425.1 Galeopterus variegatus | reverse complement strand
CTTTTACAGTTTTAACTGTTAGACAAATGTAAGTACAGATGCAGATATATATACAAACAAACCCACTGCAGGCAAAACACAAAATAACTTTAAACTTCTGTGAATGTTGTCAAAGGATAATTTTCAAAGAGTTAAACGTGACTCAAACAGATATAAAATAAGCATGTCAAAGATTTAACTCATAAATGAGAGAGCCAGCAGGATGGCAAAACTGTTTCAAAGAGTATTCAAGGAATTATTTTTTAAAAGAATGTTAGAATAACATTGCTAGGTTAGATATACAACTAGGTAATGTCCTTCAGGTAAATAAAAACCGTAATGTTTTGAGTTTTCTTTTCCACTGAAAAAAATCTACAAGTCTGGGATTTAACCAGTAGTAATTAGCATGTAAAAAAAGAAAAAGGCATATGTCCCTAAATAATCCTTGGGTGTGCCAGTTAAATAATTCTTCAGTATTACATTGAAAGGATATATTGCTCTTCCTTTGCCTCACTTCTAGGTTTTGGATACTTTGTTTAAACAGTGCATACTTGCTCATTCTAAACTTTCTTTTTAAGGACTATGGTTTCTTAGTAATATAATAGACATTTAGCCATGGAATGTGTCAAAGAATAAAACACTGGCCATGGAAGTCCTCAATCTTAAAACATGGGACAGAAACTTTGGGTTCTACACTTGACTTCTATACTTATGTCACTCAGATATCAAAGTGTCGCTCTAGTTACATCCTAGGGGAGGAGTTTTATTTTAACTACGACCCCAAATTCTTAGGGCCCAAATAGCTCTGCAAGGTCTCAACTTAGATAGCAAGTCATTTTAAACCCAGTACAATGAGAGTCCTTTCAAATGGCCGTTAGACTTTGACATTCAAGTGCTCAAATTGCTGTATTTCAGCAAAAAAAAAAGAAAAAAACCCCAAGGTTCAGGAAGAGAAACACAATGGATCTCAACAGCATACATTCCATGAAGTACCTTGATACAGAGGCTGCCAACAGCTCTGCTTCTCTTGAGCTGAGTAAGTCTGTCCATGGGACTTCCAAGAACCATTGCAACAGGAATTGGCAAATGTGGCCCATGTAGTTTAGGTCTGCAACCTGTTTTTGTATGGCCCACTTGCTGAGGTTGGTTTTTAAAGAGTTGTTTATTTTTTAAAAAGAAAAGAATATGCAACACAGACCATATGCGACCCTGTAATGCCTAAGTATTTGCTCTCTCCTTTTATAGGAAAACTTCTACTGATCCCTGCAATTAAAAAAATTGACCAACGACTTAGCTGTTAGCATGTATCAAAGTTTTATAATAAATTCGTTATAAGGCAAAAGCTCTCTAATAGGCTAATTCAAAGATTTGCTCTTGGTAGAAATATTTTATAGCAAAAGAGATGGTTAGAAAATCATTAGATTTGACATCAAAGAAAATAACATTTGGTTAAAGGTCACTAAACTCTTGGTTGACAGCTAGTCAACTGCATGGGTGGTGACTAATTTCCCAGAACAAGTTTTAGTGTGAGTAGAGTTCTTGAGAATCAATTATTGTATTTAGCCATTTTATCAGGAACA
>NW_007731153.1:25956-27257 GCF_000696425.1 Galeopterus variegatus | reverse complement strand
AAATATTTTATAGCAAAAGAGATGGTTAGAAAATCATTAGATTTGACATCAAAGAAAATAATATTTGGTTAAAGGTCACTAAACTCTTGGTTGACAGCTAGTCAACTGCATGGGTGGTGACTAATTTCCCAGAACAACTTTTAGTGTGAGTAGAGTTCTTGAGAATCAATTATTGTATTTAGCCATTTTATCAGGAACACTACAGTAATTTCTTTCTGGGAGAAGATTATAAGAAACATCATACAAACAGGTTTGGGACAACTTTTCTTTTACAAGGCAATGTAGGAGTATATTTTAAAAGCATATACTCAGGTGCATCAAAAGAAAAGTGGACTATAGGGATCTTTTGTCACCATACTAACTCTTATAGCTTGATCGGTTTAGCACTACACAATTAAATAGGAAGATGAGAAGTCTGGAAGAGAATCAGAGGACCGTCACAAGAAAGATTAGAGCACTGAAAAACAGAATCTGTGTGGAAAAAACAAAAGGAATTGAGATGTTTCAGCTATAATGAGGAGGTCAAAGAAAATTTAATAATTATTTCTGGGAATATGAAGTGATCTTCCACTGAATATGAAGAGCAGTTATACGTCTCTTCTGAAAAGAAATAAAAGTTTAACCTGCAGCATGAGGATTCAGTGGTACCTCAAGGGACCGGACTTTTCACAAATTTTCACAGAGACTGGGTCTTTGAGGGATCTTAAAAACAGAATGGAGTTAGGGCTCTCTGCCATGGGACTAATATGGTCTTGCCTGAAAGTTTAGCCAGATAATTCCTTAAGATCAGCCATGTATTTATATTTGAGACCACTCTGGGTACAAACTACTAGATCTGCTGGCCTTTGAGGCACTGTCCCTGAGGACTTACTCTGTGATGCAGGGGGTAGGATAAACAAATATACAAGTGGGCAAAGATATGGGGTAGCATTATCACAGAAGATCAGGGAAGTAGTTGGAAGTATTTAAATATCTGGAAAGGGAAAAAGTTGAAAATATGGCTCATAAGGCAAAGACCTGGAGGAAGGGAGGGACCTACCAATATCTGAGGTAGGAGAGGTCCAAGCACAGGGGACATACAGCTGCACTCATAAAGCTGTGTCCCTGTCATGACAGAGGAGCAGCAAGAAGGCAAGTGTAGGTGGCACTGAGATATGGGGGAGCAGTAGTTATTAAGAGAGGGTGTTACAGGCTCACGAATGTCTTGTCCTCTACTCTGAGATGGGCAGTCATGAGAGGGTTCTACGCAAATGAGATTCTTTTTTTTTTTTTTTTTCCTTTTTTTTTTTGTCTTTTTTCGT
>NW_007731153.1:24608-25873 GCF_000696425.1 Galeopterus variegatus | reverse complement strand
AAATTTAAAACTAATAACTATTTATTTATTTATTTATTTTAAGATAATAATAAAGCCACTACATGTTAACATAAATAACATATTTTTATGAAAATAACTACATATTTCCAAAGCAAATAAAAAAAATGGGAAGATGGCAGTGTTTTAAATTTTTGCAAGTCTTTTTAATGTCTGGCATTCAGTCTGTTCACTATCACATGTCATGTAGTCTCTAGAAAACTTCACTGTACACTCACCAGAAAATGAGTTTAAAAAGCAAATAATGTTTAGTAGTCTAATGCAAATAATTTTGATCCCCTTGATTCCCCAAAAGAGGCACACTTTGAGAGGAAAGTAGACTCACGATGGGAGAAAGGACGGCAGCATGGAGACTAGTTAGAGATCTGAGGCAGTGAACCAAATGAGACATGCTGATGGCTGGGGTTATAGCAGCAGTGATCGTGAGAATTGGTTAGATTCTGGATATGTTTTACAGGTTGAGCCAGTTGGTTTTGCTGACAGAATAGATCTGGATGTGAGCGAAAGAAGTCAAAATTGACTCCAGGATTGTGAACCAGAGGGACTGCAAGGATAGGTTTCCTGTTCACTGACACGTGGAAGATTGTGGGAACAGCAGATTTGGGGGTGAAATAAAGAATTGTTTTGGGGGCCGGCACGGTGGCGCACTGGATAGTGTGCCACTTGGGAGTGCGGCGGTGCTCCCGCTGAGGGTTCGGATCCCATGTGGAGACCGGTTCCCGCTCACTGGCTGAGCGCAGAGCGGGCNTTTTTGTCTTTTTTCGTGACCGGCAACGGATCGCAACCCTCAGGGTCGCCCCCATACCGGACCGGGACCGGCCACAGGATCGCAAACCTCGGTGTTGCTCCCGCCCCTTGCTCAGCCAGCGAGCGCCCGGTCTTCTTGTGGGATCCGAACCCTCGGCGGGAGCGCCGCCGCGCTTCCCAAGCGGCGCACTATAGCAGTGCGCCACTGGGCTGGCCTGCAAATGAGATTCTTAATCTGACTTGGGTTCTAAGAGGATCACTCTAGCTGTGGTATAGAGCAGCCCTTAGCCAACTTTTTCATCTCAGGGCCTTTGCACTCTTAAGCAAGTATTGAAGACCCCAAAGAGCTTTATGTAGATTATATCTATAGATATTAGAAATTTAAAACTAATAACTATTTATTTATTTATTTATTTTAAGATAATAATAAAGCCACTACATGTTAACATAAATAACATATTTTTATGAAAATAACTACATATTTCCAAAGCAAATAAAAA
>NW_007731153.1:15263-23304 GCF_000696425.1 Galeopterus variegatus | reverse complement strand
CCCATGTGGAGACCGGTTCCCGCTCACTGGCTGAGCGCAGAGCGGGCGCAACACCGAGGGTTGGGATCCCGTTGCCGGTCCCCGGTCCCCGGTACAGGTGCGACACCGAGGGTTGCGATCCCGTTACCGGTCAGTAAAAAAGACAAAAAGGAAAAAAAAAAAAAAGAATTGTTTTGGACTTGCTAATTTTGAAAGGTCTATGAAACATTCAGTTGAAGATGTAAAGTCAGCAACTGGATATTTAAGTCTGGAATTCAGGAGAGGGGCTTTTTATTGCCTCTATATCCCTCAGTACTTTTAAAGGAAAAGCTGCATAAAAGTAAATTTTCTGAGTCCTTCAATGTCTGAATTATCCTATTTATTCTGCTCTCAAATTTGAAAGTTGGCTTGGCTGAGTATTGAACTCTAAATTGACAACTACTTTCACTAAGAATTTTAGAGGCTTTTACCACTATCTTCTAGCATCCAGCATTGTTCCTAAAAAGTATAATGGTAATCCACTTTTTGTTTCTTTTGTATGTGCACTCTTACCTTCTCTATCCAACCTCCAACCCCTGCCAAAGCTTTTAGTAAAAGCTTTTACTAACAATACAGGATGCTAGAAGATAGTGGTAAAAAGCCTCTAAAATTCTTAGTGAAAGTAATTGTCAATTTAGAGTTCAATACTCAGCCAAACTAGCTTTCAAATTTGAGAGCAGAATAAATAGTATATTAAAGTCAATGAAGGAAACAGAAAACTTACTTTTATGCATTCTTTCCTTAAAAAGTACTGAGGGATATAAAGACAATAAAAAGTTCCTCCCCCGAATTCCAGACTTAAACAATTCTTCATGAGGGTGGAGTACTCATGACTTAAATACTTCTTAAAGGACCCACCTCTTAATACTGTTACAATACATGTTACATGTTACATTTCAACATGAGATTCGGAAGGAAAAACATTCAGACCATAGCACCATATTTAATAGTGAAGCGTAGATAACTGTTTGGGAGTTCTGTGTGAATTGTGGAACTTGTCCACTGAAGGGCTTCACAATAGGGTGATCAGGTTGTGAGGGACCTTTTCATTGTATGACTTCCACTAAAATGTCACTGCTACAAGATTACAACTCCTAGCATCTCATTGCCTTCCAAGATCACGCCTAAGTCATCTTTATCCCCTACACAACCCCAAAACATATGTATGCGTGACAGTGTTTTGATTGGACAGATACATGTGTGGCTCTATTTTATAAATGCAAAAGCACTAGGGCAGTAGGTCTAATATGTGTCTAATATATCACTGTCAAAAGTGGAGTTGGGTCTAAAAACTTGGACTTAACAGTGTAATGTTCTTTCTACAACTAATGTTCTTCCTACTTTTCATCAATGCTTTCCTAAAGATAGAAGAGAATTTATTATGTATTTCAGGAATCTGGAAGTAGAGCTAGAAGCATTTCATGTAAAGGACCAAATTTTGTGTAATATCTTATATTTTAACTTTAAAAAGCACATGAATTTTGCTTTTGAGTCTATAATCTTTGTTGGTTTCAATATATTTCCTTTTAATCCAAAATCTTTGAGTAAAGTCAGTGTTCCAGGAAAATATGCCATGTGTATCCCGTGTGTATCCCGTGTGTATCTCATGTATATCTCATGTATATCCCATGGCTTCTTGTCCTCTCCCTCCTCCACTTGGCATGTGTTCACCAGCTCCAGTGTGGGAAGTCCTGCCTCATGTGACTAAAGAGTCAGGCTATGAGTTCAAATGCTGTCAGAGAGACTCTCCGTCTCCTCCTCAATACACAATTGTGACTTAAACCAGAAAGGATATTGTTTCATCATCTCTCATAATAGTCTGGACATGATCATGTGGGTCTATAATGTTGAGCCTCCTTATGTCCTGATAAGAGACTCTCCGTCTCCTCCTCAATACACAATTGTGACTTAAACCAGAAAGGATATTGTTTCGTCATCTCTCATAATAGTCTGGACATGATCATGTGGGTCTATAATGTTGAGCCTCCTTATGTCCTGATATTCCACCATTGCTAACATGTATCTCTTGCTTATCTGATTGAAGATGATTAATACTAAGCCCACATCCCACCTGAGAAGTGGGAGAAGGGTCTATGGAGGGCAGGCTCCTTTCTTTTAAGGACACAGCTCAGAGTTGAATACATCTTTTCCATTTATGTTCCAATGGCGAGGACCAAGTCACAGGGCCACACCTGCCTGCAAGGGGGCTGGAACATGTACTTATCTATTCTTATGAGAAAAGGAGAGGCTGGATGTTGGGGGACAACAAACTGTCTCTCCCATCGTGATGCTGCCAGCATATAGCCAGGGCATGTAGAGCAAAGGGGCTAAGTAGTAGCTATAGCAATGAAGATTCAACATGAGGGCCCTTTCAATGACTATTCCTGGAGATCATATGACTCAGCTTCCAGGAAGTCTCCCTTAAAGGGACATGTCAGTCCCACAGATGGCACCTGGGTTTGTCAGACACAGCTGCTGACCATCCTATAGATGCCAGAAAGGCAGATGTGGTCTTGGATGGCAGCAGTGAGAAGAACAGCTTTTCCATAAGTGGCTCAATCTTCATGCCAGCAGGTAGAGCCACCTGTGAGGTGTGGGGTAGGGATGGTCCCTTGTTCTTAAGAAATGGTTCAACTGATTTTAACATTATCGGTCATAGCTAATGAGGCTTCCTTAAAACTTTGGGTCATGCTCCAGAGATGCCAGGTAATGAGTAAGCTCCAAGGGTCACATAGTCTGTGGAGAATCTAGTTGAATAACACATCTGGAGATTTCCAGATACCTTATTTAAGAATGAGGACAGGTTTGCATTACTTGTGGCTTTGTTTCAGTAAATCCATGCAACGGGACAGGTAACATATGGGAGTTAGAAATGGTTGACTTAGAGAACCTGGTCTATCTTGAGGCAAGGGAGAAAAAAATTACCAAATGTTTTAAAGAGGAAACCACAATTTGGGGTACTCTTGGGCATTTTTCATGAACAGCAGATATAGAGGAACATGGGTAAATTGGATTTTTTAGAATCCAGAAGATTCTCAGGAGAGAAGCCTAACTAATATTTTCTTAATTAAATAATGAGGTTGATAATTGTCACATTTGCTGCCAGGTACTTTTCCAAGTGTGCATAATTTAAACAGGTTAAATAACCTGCCCAAGGTCACCAGCTAGTAGCCATAAAACTAAATTTTAAACCTACATTTTCTGGCTGTAAAATTTGCATTGTAACCACTTCATTATGTTATACAAAATGGTGAGTAGAGATGACTTACTTTTATTTTTATTTTTTATTTTATGACTAAACTTAGAGTTCTGAGAATGCAGATGTTCAGTGAGATAATGTATACATATAAGATAATAACAGGAGTATTTTTTTATTAGTTTTACTATTGACAGTATATTGTTTTGGCCTAAGGACTTCATATCACCCTAAAGGTACAAAACAACTGTGATCAGTTCATCGAGAAGATAATTTGCACAAATTACCTTTAAGTTTTGTATTAAAATGCTATTAGTATAATGTTGATATTCTAAGTAGGAGCATATTCCGGGTCATTGTGGTTTAGAAGGTGCTTAGAAGGATAACAGGAAACAGTCTGTTTCTGCAGAATTTTCAGGGGACTTATTCTTCGATAGGAAGGAAAATAAATTTAGACCCAAACTGGGGCCATGCACAAAGGACCATATCACATTAGAATATTTTATAAGAGAAAACAAAAACATTTTAGGTGAGGCAATAAGTGTGTTACTAATGTTAAGCAGCAGATTTATTACCAGAGAATCTCAGGAATGCAAGTGTCTGACTGAGAGTATCTTTACATTTACTCAGCTGGACTGAAATTTTTTTTTTTAATCAAAATATACCATGCTTTCAAAAAGCCCCCTTGTGCCACATCCAAATAAGAGCAGAATAGTTCCCTTATAAGAGGAAACCACAAATCTTGAAAACAGAGGTTTTCCTTGATGTTTTCTGGCTACACTACTGTTTGGTTTAACTAGCATTTCTGGTAATGGAGTTGCTTGAGCCTCAGAATTAGTTTGCTTAGACTTTTTGTTTCTGCCAGACCTCTTCCTGTTGACATATTCAAACTGAATCAAAATTATTCACGTGACATCATAAACCGTGTTAAGTCTAGCATTTGAAAACAGTCAAGATTCTGATATATTAATTTAATCTATTTGAGTGTGTTTGCTTGGAAACCTGGAATGAAGCCTGTTTTAAAATGTTTGTTTTTACAATATACTCTGAAAAAGTTAGAAAATTCTTAACCTCAGTAAGGTTTTAAAATAGTCATTCCCCACATCTCAACATCTCATACTCCAAGGCATTTTATTTAGTGGAAGTGGGGAAGGTGGCAGAATAACTACATTTTAAAAATAAGCACTATGTCCTCATTTTTAGAAAGATTATACCAAAGCACCATCTCTATTTTTATGTTAGGATCATCAATGAACAGGATTTAGGAAATCCTTATTATCTTTTCAAAACTAAGCAGTCAGTATAAAAATTGAAGTGTATTTAAAAATTTTTTTTAATTGAATTGTGTACCATTGTCTTTCATATTGAGTGATATATTATAAAATGTTCACTAAAAAATATATATGTACATATGCTGAAAATGGGCACTTTTGGACAGGAAAGTATACTGTCATTTAGCTATTGGGTGAAGTAGATTCTACCCTTTAAATTCTTTGAAATTATTAAGCACCTGACCAAGAGGCTGCAGTGCTAAAAGATTTAAAGCTGAAGAGTTAGGAGCCATTTCCAATGGAAAAGCAAACAAATTTAAAAGAAAACATCTATGAGCATATATTATACTCTGAGTATAATATACATTTTAAAGTAAGCATCTGATATTATAATGTAAGTTAATAAGAAATTTTAGGTAGGTCACTCCACTTTTGAGAAACCCTTCTGTAAAGGAAAACACCCTTTCTTGTTAATTAATTCCTAAATTAAATCAAGAAGGAATTCAATTCAAATGTTAATTCTGTTGTTTCTTTTGTCAATGGAATGTTAGGTTTAGTGACCTAAAATAACAGGCTCTAAAAACAGATTGCCTGGGTCACATTCAGGCCCCTGTGCTCACCACTGTGTAATCTCAGGCAGGATATTTAACCTTCCTAAGTCTCAATTTCTTCCTAGGCTTAGTACCTAGAACCTAGGGATATTTGGGGGTTAAATAATATAACACATGTGAAGTGCCTGACACAATCTAGGTACACATAAAATCTTAGCTCACATTGTGGAAAAGGTGGCGTTTTCCAAATATGTAAAGAGAGTTTTGTTAAGTAAGATCAATACTCACTGTTACTCTGAAATAAAACACTTACCAAATAAAAATGGACCCCACACAACTACAGTTCTAATGTTCAAAGCATCCTTTGCATTCTGAAAATGTGCCAGAGGGGTAAATCACTGCTACACATGTGGAGCTCTGTGTCCTATAAAAACGTTACTGCTCAGATAACTAGGTCGGGGGCTGGGAGTGCCAAAATGAGCACTCCCTTACAAAATTTACAGTGTGGGAGGGGAGACAGATGAGAACGTAAATAACCCAGGGGCGTGAAGGAGAGATCAGAGCAGGTAGGAAAGTGTTGATCTTGGACTGCGTATGAAAGTACTCAGCCACAGACTTCCAAAATAGGACACTGCAACTATGGTCTAAGACCCTTTCAGATGTTGTCCAAGCAGCAACACTGCTCTTCCCGAGAGAGTGTTGGGCTGTGTGGGGAGCCTGTCAGTCCTGATGTGGTGATCTGGATCAAGGTGGTGGTCTGTCTGGGTCCAGGTAAATATTAACTAGAGATATGATATTAAAACATAAATTCAATCATTTTAACTAAGCAAAACCTGCCTTTGGTAGGGCCAGATGAAGCCCTGGTTTTTCCTTAAGACCACATTTGGTACATAACTGTACTTTTTAATCACAAGAAGAAGAAACATATATTTCTGGAGGTCTCAACCTCCACTACATGTTGGAATCACCTGAAAATCTTTTTTAAAAATCTCATGCATAGGTCCCACCTTAGGGATTCTGATTTAAGGGCACCCAGGCATTAGCATTTTTAAAGCTCTCCAGGTGATTCCAATGGGCAGCCAAGGCTGAGAGCCACCCCTCTACCCACCCTGGTTTTTATTTCCCCCAGGTGTTCTCTAACACATTTCAGAGACTAACTCAGCCAGATCCTGTCAACAGGTCTTCCAGTCGGAGTTCCTAATTTAGTACCAGTTCGTGTGTTTTTCCTTTGGAAACACATGGCACTTTCTGTGTTTCACTCAGTGATGTTGGCTCTTAGCAGATGGAGCAGCAGGGGGCCTTCTCATCTAGCACCCTGCCTCCAGAGAGCAAGCTCACCATCAAGACATGACTTACTGTCCTATTTTCACCTCTCCATGGCATGAGCAACCCACAGGTTTTGTTCTAGAATCTTTTATCCAGTCATTTAACAACAGGTTCTTCCTAAGTCTCTCATAAAGCAATTTGAAGCCTGTCACATAGTTGAAGCATTTTGTAGCTGGTCCTGTAGTCTGTCCATGTACTTCCAGGCTCTTGACACATCTGTTAGTTTTATATATCCTTTTTCTTATCTCAATTGATGTAATGTTTCTGTATAGGTTTTGTTTCCACTATTTACTCTTCCATTTAACAAATATCTATTGAATGACAAATATGGACCAGGGACTCTCCTGGAAATTAGGGACAAAACAATTTTCAATTCAAGCAAAAATTCTTGCCCTCATAGAACAGGAGACAGAAAAGGAAATACATAAGTAAGTGTCGTGGAGAAAAATAGGGCAGGATGGGAAGAAAAGGAGTGCTGGGGGTAGGGTGGGTTATAATATTAAATCAGCTTTGCAGTGTCATCCATACAAGAGGTAGTGAAGGCTTGGACCAGAATGCTAGTGACAGAGATGGTGAAAAGTAGTTGAAATCTGGATAAGTTGCAGCATGCTCCAAAGAAGGCAAGAGATTAAGCCATGCAGATATCAGGAAGAGGATAATTCCAGGCAGAGGTGCTACAAATATAAAGGTCCTGAGACAAGATCGAACCTGGGATGTTCTAGAAACCATGAGAAGGACCAGTATGGCTGGAGCAAACTGAGTGTGAAGGACAGGGCTATGAGACTGGTATGGCGAGGGAGTGAAATTGTGTAGGGCCAGTAGGACTTTAGTAGATATTTTGACTTTTTCTCTGAGTGAGATGGAGAGTTATAGGGAGGGTTTTGAGCAAAGGAGAAACCCAGTATTTTAATAGGATCATTCTGGCTGTTTGGTTGACTAAGCTAGAGAGGTCAATGGTAGAAGGAGGGAGACTGGTTAGGAGACCATTGCAGTGATCTAGTTAAGAGCAAATGATGACTTGGACCAGGGTAATAGCAGAGATGGGTTGGAAATGGTTGGAACCTGGATATGTTTTTGAAGGTAGAATTTGTTGCCCTTAAGTAAATGTCTATCTAATATTTTTCCACATTCCTCTTTTAAAAAGTAGAGCCCCGATCAATTAATACATAATCAAATAAAAAAGAAAGAGAGAGAAAGAAACAAGTCGCAATAATATGTTGAACTTTTAGAAAGAGAGAACAGAACTGTTGTTACTAGAAGTGGAAAGGGGGAGGGGGAGGAGGAGAAAGGGGGGGTTAATGAGAAATTAATGAGAAATTGGTTAATGGGCACAGAGAATGACTACCTATTATAATGATGAATAAGCTAACTATCCTGATTTGACCATCACATATCGTTCACAACTATTGATAGTCGACTTTGTACCCCATGAATATGTATAATCAATTATGCTTCAATAAAACAAACAAACAAACAAACAAAACCAGCCCTTACTCCAATAAGGGACCTGGATAATGCTAGTTACAGCAATAGGCTAGCTTTTCTGGCTCTTGAATACCACAAATTCAGTACCGTGCTATTTTTTTTAAACAACATTACTGCTGATTTGTTCCACTTCTTATTTTTTTTTGTCTTTTTCCGTGTCCGGCAACGGATCGCAACCCTCATTGTCGCCCCCG
>NW_007731153.1:0-14263 GCF_000696425.1 Galeopterus variegatus | reverse complement strand
AAAGCAACATACAAGAAGGAGAAAGGAAATGCTCGGATGGTGTGCTGCTGCTGCTGCTGCTGCTGCTGGTGAATTAGTATGAATATTTTCAATAGGGCAACCAGAGAAGGTGTCTCTAATAATGACATTTGTGCAGTGACCTGAAGGAAGAGAGAGAGCAATATTCATGCCCATATGTGGGGGCAAAATGTTCTTTGCTGCAGGAAGTCCTTAGATAGTTTTCCTTCTCTTTGTATTCCCTGAGTGGTTTCATCCCGTGACTTTAATAATTTTCTATACCAATGACTCCCACATTTACATTTCTAGCCCAGATCTTTCCTGAGTCTACTCTAGTAAATTCAACTGTTTGTGGAACCCCGTTATTGGACGTCTAATAGACATCTCAGACTTAATGTCTTTAACCAAACCCCTCATTCCCCCTCTCCCCAAACCTGCTCTTTCTATAGCCTCTCACTCCCTATAAGTAAATGGCAACTCCATCCTTTCAGTTTCTCAAGTAAAAAATCTTAGAGTCACCATGACTTCTCTCTCTCAAACCCTCCTTTGATCCATCAGATAGAGCGTGAGTTACTCATATTGGGAAAAACTAAAAGAGGAGGAAACTTGGGAAGGGGGGGGAAGAAATCCCAATAAAACAGAAAGCAAAGCAGTAACAGAAGTACCCACAAGGCAGTATTTGATGGGATGAAGAAAAGCGAGCTATGGGTATTTGAGCCCTCGAACTATATGAAATCACATCATAAGTCATATTTCCCTAAAAGAACTAAAACTTGAGAGTGGTCTGCTATGTTTCAATTTGTTTCAACATCAAGTGTTAGTTGGCAGAACTGAGGCTGTAGCCTCCTGGATTGGAAAGAGACTTCAGGTATCCACGGGAATATTTTATATAAAATTTACCTGTAGCATTTTCTATTTCTTGCCTCTGGAAACATTGTGGGACCTGGATGGGGAAGTCAGAAATGCAGAGTCATAATTTTTTAAAAAAATGAATATTTCAACCAGTCATAGAAAAATGAATCCTCTTTGTGGGCATATTTGAGAAAACCAAAAACACTTTGATAAACCATCAGGGAAGGGAGATCCTGATAATTTTCTAGGGGCAAGATATGGTTAACTGTTAAGTATCTTGACCAAATTAATTTGAACAAAAACAATGAAAAGGAAGTAAGCAGTCACTGTCCTTCTATTTTAATTTGGTTTAAGTTTCCCAGTATTCTGACTCTCAGTACAGAAGGTTCTTGCTGTTTTGCTGCACCAACTTCCTGGAAATCACGTGCAGATTCTTCAAAAGCAGATTGCAACAGTGGAATATTTGGGACCACATTCTCCACCCAGGGATTTTGCATCAAGCAAAAAACGGGTATAACCAAGTGTACAACCTAAAAGAGCTTCTGTGGCTCTGGTAATATTTCATTTTTCTAGTTATTTACAGTAGAAAGGTACATTCCATACTAGTGACTCTTCATGGACAGAAGAAGATGAGTCCTTTATAACCTCTAAAAGGATCTTTCTTTCTCAGTGCCAGATTTTAGGCTACAAGTTCAAGTCACGAATGTGATTGCCCTAAGTACAGTTCTTAGAGAGCTAACTTCTAAATAGGTGCTTTTGCTAATGAATATCAAGTCTGAATTTCCGGTAAAGGAGGTTGTTAGAAATTAAAATAATTTCCCTCGTAAAGTGGAATGAGCTTGGACATTGGAACCTGACAATCCTGAGATGGAATTTTTGCTATGCCATTCATAGGCTTTGTAACCTAGGGAAATTCTTCTTTGCAGATTTCCTTTTCTGTAGAGCAAAGATAATACCTACCTCATGGATTTAATGTGGAGTTTAAACATATAACATTTTTAATGTCTGGCAATTAGTAGGCACAATGACATTAAATGTGAGTTGATATACCTTTCCCATTTAACAAAAACAATTCTTTCAAAGTTTGTTTCTTCTATTTTTATAAAGAATTCTTTTTTTTTTTTTTAGTATGTACCTCAGGTTAGGACTGAAGGCTCCATACACCAAGAAATTCTTATTCTTAATAGTAAACTCCCCTATTCACAATAGCCAAGATATGGAAGCAACCTAAATGTCCATCAACAAATGGATAGGTAAAATGTATATACGTACAACGGCGTACTAAGCAGCCTTTAAAAAGAAGGAAATTTTGCAATATATGTGACAACATGGATGAACCTTGATGACATTACTATAAGTTAAGTAAGCCAGTCACAGAAAGACAAATACTACTTATATGAAGTATCTACAATAGTCAAATTCATGGAATTCAAGAGTGGAATGGTGGTTGCCAGGGGCTGCGGAGAGACAGAAATAGGGAGTTACTAACAGATGGGCATAAGTTTTCAGTTACCAGAATAAATAAGCTCTAGAGATCTGCTATACGACATTGTACCTTATAGTTAACAAAACTGTATTATACACTTGAACATTTGTTAAGACGGTAGATTTTATGTTGCGTTGTTACCAAGATATATTAAAATTTTTAAAAATAGAAAACTATCACACTTATCAAATTTGATTGTCATATCTATTGATAATATTAGTAGCTGTCATACATCAAGTGCTAATTTCCTGCCTAGTACTCCAATTAGTGTTTGACACAGTTATTTCTTATACACTCTCAACCCTGTGAAGGAAGATAATATCCTTTTCCGCATTTTAAAGTTGAGGAAACAGAAGGATTAAGTAACCTGCTCATGGTTATAAGTGGCAGAACCAGGATTCAGACTCAGGCACCTTGACTTCAGTGTCCGAGCTCCCAACCATTATGAGTCTAGAGTATGACTTTAATACTCTAGTATTATATTAATATGATTGTTCTTGAGAAGAGAAACATATTGCCTTAATAAGCAGGGACATATCTCCTCTGGAAAAGTGGGGATCAGGCATGGAAAATGTAACCTAGGAGGATGCTTCTTTTTTGTTTGTTTGTTTTGCTTTTTTCTGTAATAAAACCAGAGCTTTAGAGTGAGTGGAGATTCTATGCCATTTGGGAAAAAAATGAGTGGATGGAAATAATACATAATGCTTAACTTTAAAAATCATTTATGATTATGTATCACTGAAGGAAGTCTAATTTGATCCTTGCAAACCCTATGCCATCTCTCTTTTTAGTTCTGTGAGTCAAAGAAAAGAAAGGTATGGAATCTTTATTAGATCAGCTTAATCCTGATTACCATGCTTCCACTCCCTTGGATAATTTTTTATTTAATCCGTTTACATGTTTTTTGCATGTTGCCATGGTAAAGCTCATTCCATGATGTGAGAGACCTTAGTGCTGACGAAGGTTTTCTTAGTGTGAAACCTCACATTTTCATTTCCACATTTTATCTTGGTGTTACTAGGGCAACCCAAATAATTTCATCTTTTCTTTGAACTTGATGCCCTTAAGACTGTTATACCCTCCTGCTGATTCATTTCAAAAGAAATGTTCTTTCAATTTCTTTTTCTATATTAATTCCTGCAGCTACTTCCCTCACCCAGATGTTTTCTATGTTCCTTTTAATAATCATAATAGCCAATACATTATTGGTGTAGTGGTTAAGTATTTGGGAGGATTACAAGTCCCATGGATGATTAGAAAAGAGCTGTAGACCTTCTGAAGAGAAAATGCCAGTTTAAGAAATAATGGATGAAAATATTGAATATATAGAAACTTATTCAAAAATCTCTTATCCTAAACTATTTGATTCTTAGATTTCGAAGAGCAAGTTGCAAGAGTTTGTATAGCAAGGGATTTATCAAAAAACCTATCTGAATTTATTACATTTCTACATTCAGGTTGTGAAAGTTAAGATTCCTATTTATATCCATTTTCACTTCTTCATCCCATTCATTTCTTCATTGCCCATCAGGGCAATCTCGTGGTTGGTTTTATTCCCTGTCCTTTTCTGGCAGGTCTCTCGGCAAACTACCTGCAGGAGTTAAATGGCTGGTTGGCATGAATCTTTCTCAGTTCTGGTCTGACTCACATAAACTCTTTGGGTTTGAATCGGTATAAATAGCTGAGGAGCATAAAAAAGGGGTAATATATTTTTTAGTCTCCTTGTTTATAGATCTGTTGCCCACATATTCTATTATAGCTTCTTATTTATCTTTTATCCCCAGTGCTTGGCACCTAGTAGTTAGGTAAAAAAATGTAGAAAGAGGGAGGGAGGAAGGGAGGATAGAGAGAAGAAAGAAGGAGGAAAAGGAAGGCCGAGGAGCACATTAAAGGAAGAGGAGAAGAAAAAGAGAAAAGTCAAAACAGACCAAAGGAGACTGTCCTCTGACCAAAATTGAATTTCCTGTGTGTTGCTCGGTTGTCAATTCCTAAGGAGGTTCTAAGTGGGTTTTGAGTGAGGTGTCTACAGGATGGGCCGGCACACGTTTGGACAGATGCAGGGGAGAAAAGCAGTCTGTCCCTCATCGTTGCCACCTGTGTTCAGTCTCAGGAAATTGCTGACCAGCCCCCTCATTGGTGCTGAGGCTCACCAAGATTACAGAACTACGTTTACTACTTTTGATTAGAATTTTGTGAACTTGACACCAAACATGGGCTACATAAGGATTGCTTTGGGTAAATTTTCACCCATACAATAGAAATAGACTTTTGGTGAGTGAGTATTGGTGACTTTTTGCCAATTCAGTGTAAGAACATGAAACTTTTTGCTTTCCTTGTCTCAGGGCATCTGGACCAGCGTGGACTACCCCATCCTTACATCTCTAGAGATAGAAAATGTCAGGGTCCAACCTATTCAAAATAAACAGAAACAAGCCATGACTAATGAGTAATGGAGGGCAAAATGAAGCATCTTAAGAGGGATAAAAAAGCCATCACATTGCATGACTTTTACTCTGCCTGGAATGTTCTCCTGGCCCTGGTCTCCAACTTGATCTAGCTAACTGTTACCACTTTATATACTTTATATTTCTGTGCAGATGTCACTTCTTAAATCCCTACTAGCTCAGGTACCTCTGTATACTATCAGAGTATCTTAAACTTCTACTTCATCAGTCTTGTTGCAATTGTGGTTAAATGGTTGTGTGTAATTTTTTACTATCTGTCTTTCCACCATAATGCAAGGTCTGTAAAGACAGAGGTTATGTCTGTCTTGCCCTTTGCTTTATCCACATTAGTGATCTCAATATCTTGCAGATAAAAGCAATTCTAGTTCTTGTGGAATGAATAAAGCTGCCAGGCACTGTTGTAGGTGCTAGGTATATAAAGCTTTACAAAGACACTGCATCTGTCTTTGAGATACTTTTTACTCCAGGAATAACTGTCTCCAGTGATAATCTGTCTTTCCTTCAGCCTCCAGAAAGTGAAAGACCAAGGGTGAATCAAAATCCTAAGGCTTTTTCCATCCCATTTCCCCAATCCTACCTTCCCACGAGAACCCCAAGACTGACCCTGCTTGTATCCAAAGACATTGAATAGAAAGGAACCAACTTCCATTTCCGCCACCAATTTCCATTTCTCTGTTGAGTGGACTTTTTTTTTTTTATCAGAAACAATTTTAATTTAGGTCTGTGTAACCTTTGATCTGTGATGAGTTTTTAAGATGTGTCATCTGAAAAAAGGATCAAACACTACAGAAGAAATTAAAAAACCCAAAACATCCCTACAGTTGTTCCATAAAATCCTTCTTTTCCCTTGGCCCTAAGCCTATTTTCCACCACCCAAAAGAACATCTACCTCATTCCTAAATCCCTCTTCAGAGCTTCCAAAGATATCTCGTCTTTTAAACATTTGACTTTCAAAAGTAAGTTTGTCTTTCTTCCTTAATTTTTCTCCACTAAACCTAAGGTTTTAATTGAATTCCTGTGACCTTTTATGCAATTTTTCAATTTTTTAGTATTTGTGATTAATATAGTTAAATCTCCCAATTTAACAACTCTTGAGCTAGTTTCACTCCTTCCAAACACCCCAAGTTCTCCTTTTCATTCTGGTGATGAAGTCACTAAACAAGTTCTGAAACCAGCTTTAGATGTCACCATGCAAACTGATGTATTGCTAGGTTTTCATATCTTGTTTTCCAGGCCTTTCAGCCATTTTAAAAAAATACATTTGGCAAGGCTGTAGATGTCTTTGAGATGGTTTTCTTGGGAAGACCACATCTGGCCTTAAGCCAGCTTTCTTACTAATAATAGCAACTTCAAGTGAACTATTTTGAAATACTGTAGTACAGTTTGTCTATACAAATGGCATTGCTTTGTTCCAAGGTGGCTGATGGGCTTTAAGTTTTTTCCTCTATTTTCTTTTTGCTAACAAAGAATTCAAATTAATAAATCTGAGATCTTGTACTTAGACTGTTCTCATAACTTTGTTTTTAATTAATTATTCATTTATTTACTCAATGAATATATACTGAGCACCTAATATGTGCCAAGCACTGTTTGGGAAAGCCATGGAAAACAAATCAGAAATTATTCCTGCTCTTATGGAACTTATAGTCTAGGGGGAGACCAACAATAATTCAAGAACATAAGTGAATGGAAAATGGTATTTGTGACGGGAGCCGTCTAGGGATGTCTGAAGTGCTGTTACAGCCTGAAATGCTGGATTTGACCTAGTCAGGGAGATGGGTGCGGCTTGCCTGAACAAGTGGTCCTAGAGCCCCAGTCTGCAGTATGCATACGAGCTTGCAAAGCAAGGAGTTGGGGGGACTGAAAGAACATTCCACTTAGAGTATTAGTACCATGAGGCCCTGCCACTATTATTTATATCTTTTTTGTAGTGATTTCTTAGGATCCACATAGATCATTTGGCCTTTGCTATCATGTAATGTGTTTTGCTATTTTTTTTTTTTTGATGGGAGGATAGTTGTTTTTATCTTTTTAAATTAAAGAACAAATATTTATCTTCAGAAACAAATGCATTTTAATCAAATGACTCATATTTTCCTAGAATTTTTTTATGTAGATTTATGGCACAGTCTAAATTTGAGACGGCAGTAGCCTTGATCATGTCCTCCCACGTCTTCATATAAAGAAACCTTTTATGCCTTTCTTCAGCTTCTAGGATGTGTGGCTCTTAGACTATCAAATGTCTTCACATTAGAATTTATGTAGCTTTGGTGTGAGAAAAGAAAACTTGGAAAAGAGAACTCACATAATGTCTCCCTTGGAAAAGATGGCCATTTAAATCAATATGTTAAGTTTAGAGCCAAACCCAACAATTATATTTCCCATTGTCACAAAGCCTTGCATTAAATATTTATCGACTGGATGGACAGAAACCTAATATTCTAATTTTTAGGTACACTCATATCCATTTTAATACTCTGACAATAAAATTTCATAGTTGCTGATTTCCTCCTGCAGAGTTGTTTTTTCCTGGAGGCTAGAGGACCTGAACTACTTCCCATCATGGATTTCACTCAGCACATCCAATAGGAACAGCAAATCAAGGGTTGGCATGAGATTGAGGGTCGCCTTCTTGAGAAGTCCCAAAGAGGATTGTTCAGTAGTTAGTGTTTTTCTGGAATTATCAAACCTTCCATAGTCCCTAATCCCAGAAGGGAAATTTTAAATGGTAGATTTCTATAAAGATTAATTTAATAAAAAAGAAAGGCAAAAATAATCATACTCTACATCCATTAGTCTTTCAATCTCTCTTTAAATATCCATCTCTTGTTTCCTGGGAAATCTTACTTTGTTTCTTAGTTGCTATACGTATTTATCATAGCTGCAAATTTTAAATTTTACTCTATTAAAAAAAAAGAAGAACCAAGTGGGAAAGTTTTTGACAAAAAGTTGCTTTAGCTTCCCTGATTCATTTTTGGTTGACTGTTTTTATAAGTATTAGTTTACCATCTATGTTGGTGAAAAGGCATTTAGAAAACAAGCTTTAATTCCTGTTGGAACAGAATTGAATCATTAAAAATTCAACTCAACAATTTATTGAGTATTTTAGGCCCCCGAGTGAGCCATATGAAATAAAAGATGACCCCTAATTTTTTACATTACCATAAACCTCAGAAGTTGAAAAATAAACAAGAAACTTACTTTTAATGTTCTTCCATGTTCTCCACCTTTTTTCTCCTTGTTATCCCTTTGTCAGAAGGAAAGCAGCATTCCAGGTAGACAGCTGAGCCAGCACTTGTGTCTGGAGGTTTTGGCCTGCACTGTGTGTTCACAGTGTGTCTGCTGCTTAGAACTCATGTGCTGTCTTTGCTCAAGGAGTGAAAATGGATTGGAGATACACGTCAGTCTCTCTTTGTCCATTGAAGGGAGAGATAAGTAATCTTCAAAACAATCACTGCAGATTTACTTAGTTGAATCCTCGACTTTGTTTTTGGAGGTTGAGACTGATAAGATGAACCAAAATCTTGTCTAAACCACTATTGAATGACATACCAAAATCTTGTCTAAGCCACTATTGAATGACACTGAGAGTTTGAGGGGAAACACACAGTCTTTTCAAGGGTTTAGAATTCTATTGGGGGTTGGGGTATGTATACACTCTACCTCCTGGAAGACTGTTCATGGTTTAAAGGGGATGGGGGAAAAAAATAAAGGAATAAAGAGGTTCCTAAGAAGTCCAGAGAAATGCAGAGAGGTGAAGCCATTTCTCAGAGAGACTAGGTGTGTTCAGATTAGCTGAAATGAGGAGAGGAACAACTAACATTTGAAGATAATCTTTCATGGTCAGTTTTTAAAAGGCTATTAGATCACTGCTTAGCTTCATTTCGGAAAGGATTTCTGAATTTAAATGTACTTGAAATGTTCAGAATAAGCATTAAATAGTCATTAATGTCATATAGATGTAGCTGAAACTATTTGACAAAAATCCCCCTGAAATTAAAGCCTTCTTTTAAGATCTCACCAAGATTTAGAAATATAACATTCCAAATCATCATGTTATTAACAAGAGTTTTATGTTTAAATTTGTTTTCTGTGACTGGTTTCTTAATAGGATCATGTTCTGACAAGGGAGTCACAGAACTTGGCCATTTCCTTGGGTACAAGCTGAGACCTTAGAAGACATTATTGATCAACACATCCTCTTTAGCACTCTAGTGACAGAACATTGTGCATTAAAATTTCAGTGATCCTTAACTTTGAGGTTATGAATTATTCGTGACTTTTCCTCATCTCAGACATTCTCATCAGTAGTGAATGTTCTTTGAATAATCATTATTTACTATATAGAGCTATGTGGTAATAGTCACTCTTTTATATATTGCAAAGTCAAGCTTTATAAAGGGGATAACATAAGAGTTTGGTCTTTACTACAAAATGCTTAATGGGGTATGTGTATCTGTGCATGTGAGTGTATGTTTAAGTCTTTTTCAATTTAACAAATATGAGAGTACTTCAAAAAGTTTGTGGAAAAATAGAATTAAAAAATGAGTGAAAGAAAGTGAGCCATGCTTGTGAGAAGAAAAAAGAAACAGCTAATGATCATAATGTGTAATAAATTTTTACTGGATTCAAAGGCCTGTACTACAATAAAGATAACTGTGGAAACAATTGTGTAAAGCAAAGGCCTTGAGATGGATGCCTGAAGTACAGTGATCAAAAGGATTATTCTTTACATATGTGAAGGGTATCATTGCAAAGAGAAATAACATCTTCATCGATTAAGAGAGAACTAGAACTGCCAGGTAGGAGTGATTTTTCTCATCACCACCACCAGTCTTAGAAAAACAGACTAAGCTCAAGTTGAAGACTTCTCCAAATAATGTAATTGGGCCATTAACTAAACAGTCAACGTCATGGAAATATCCAAAAAGAAGATAATACAGAAGTATCCATTGAGTTGCAAGTTCAATTTGTCTGTTAAGATTCCTTTGAGTCAGAAGTTCTCTCATTTTATGATGCTGTAAAGGCAATATAGCTTAAGAATCATTTAAATGTCCTCATATTAATAACAGTTTATTATTTTTTGATTTTTTATTATCAAATAAGGAACATGAAAAGAGAGATCTGAATATAGGAGAAATTCTGTCTGAACTATTTGTTTCTTAGTACATTTTATATTCTTTAAGTTCTAATCAGCATCACGTAATATTAGCAAAGAGCTCTACAGTGAGGAAGATTTGGTTAGAAGTCATGGCTCACCACTAGCTGTGTTCCTTGGCCAAGTCACCTAATCTCTTTTGGCTCAAGTTTTTAACCCATAAAATGAGGGCTATACATTGTGCATTAAAATTTCAGTGATCCTTAACTTTGAGGTTATGAATTATTCGTGACTTTTCCTCATCTCAGACATTCTCATCAGTAGTGAATGTTCTTTGAATAATCATTATTTACTATATAGAGCTATGTGGTAATAGTCACTCTTTTATATATTGCAAAGTCAAGCTTTATAAAGGGGATAACATAAGAGTTTGGTCTTTACTACAAAATGCTTAATGGGGTATGTGTATCTGTGCATGTGAGTGTATGTTTAAGTCTTTTTCAATTTAACAAATATGAGAGTACTTCAAAAAGTTTGTGGAAAAATAGAATTAAAAAATGAGTGAAAGAAAGTGAGCCATGCTTGTGAGAAGAAAAAAGAAACAGCTAATGATCATAATGTGTAATAAATTTTTACTGGATTCAAAGGCCTGTACTACAATAAAGATAACTGTGGAAACAATTGTGTAAAGCAAAGGCCTTGAGATGGATGCCTGAAGTACAGTGATCAAAAGGATTATTCTTTACATATGTGAAGGGTATCATTGCAAAGAGAAATAACATCTTCATCGATTAAGAGAGAACTAGAACTGCCAGGTAGGAGTGATTTTTCTCCCCCCCACCACCACTCTTAGAAAAACAGATTAAGCTCAAGTTGAAGACTTCTCCAAATAATGTAATTGGGCCATTAACTAAACAGTCAATGTCATGAAAATATCCAAAAAGAAGATAATACAGAAGTATCCATTGAGTTGCAAGTTCAATTTGTCTGTTAAGATTCCTTTGAGTCAGAAGTTCTCTCATTTTATGATGCTGTAAAGGCAATATAGCTTAAGAATCATTTAAATGTCCTCATATTAATAACAGTTTATTATTTTTTGATTTTTTATTATCAAATAAGGAACATGAAAAGAGAGATCTGAGTATAGGAGAAATTCTGTATGAACTATTTGTTTCTTAGTACATTTTATATTCTTTAAGTTCTAATCAGCATCACGTAATATTAGCAAAGAGCTCTACAGTGAGGAAGAAGATTTGGTTAGAAGTCATGGCTCACCACTAGCTGTGTTCCTTAGCCAAGTCACCTAATCTCTTTTGGCTCAAGTTTTTAACCCATAAAATGAGGGCTATGGACTGGATGTTCTCTTTGGTCCCTTCAGGTTCTCAAATGTTGTAACCCATTTATGATTTTCTTTTTTAATTAAATATATTTTTCTAGAACCATACAATTACATTCTTCTTCAGTGGATTTTTCTAGAAATATTTTGTCATGTGTGCCACAACTATACAATAAAATACAATCAAGAGTTGTGCTGTCCCAAGGAAGAAAGATAGAATTTTTATGTGATTGAGAAATTTTGGCTTTTTTCTTCCTGTGTTTTATTTCCATCCTCATATTGCCAGAGGAAGAGCAGTTTGTTTCATATCTGATGTTTTGAGCATATCCTGATGTTTGTTGATTTGTGGAGCCTTTGGGTATAACTGAGGACCCATAAATTTTAAATCATGAAATTTATGTGTTCTTCCGCGTTTGCACTTCTTGATACTGGCCTCAGATGTGCGAATGTTCTGGCCCTGCACTGTGGGACCTTCCTCCCATGACATTACTCAGATACACACTTTGCTTTTTGAAATTATTATTTATAAAACTGAAGGCAATTGCACTCCCTTTCTTTGCTAAAATTACTGCACATTCATTAGTTTAGTCATCAAGTATTAATTGAGCATCTACTATATGCTGAGTTACTTTTAGGTATTTGTGATACATTGATGAACAGAACAGAACTAAAAAGAAAACTTCTGTCTATATGAAACTTACTTTCTTGTGGAATGAGAGAGGCAGTACATTAAGAAACATAATAAATGAGGCTTTTTTGAGAGATTGAATATGATGTAAGAGACAGAGAGTAGCCGAGGATGACTTCAAGATTTTTGGGCTAGGCAACTGGAAAGATAGAATTGACATTTACTGAGATGGAAAAGCTGCAAGTGGAGCAGGGCTTTGCTGTGGGGATGGGGAGTAAGGAGTGAGACAGGTGTAGGTTTTGGACATGCTGTTTGATGTGTCTAGTGGACATCCAAGTGGAGATGTCAAGCAGATAGTTAGATCTATGAGTCTAGATGGAGATATGAAATTGTTAAGTGTTCAGTGTAGATGGTACTGAAAGCATTGCGACCAAGTGTAATCACCAGGGGAGTGAACAGTTAGGGAATAGGAGAAGACCAAAGACTAAGCACTGGGGCACTCCAAAGTAAGAGATCAGGAGAAGAGGAGGAATCAATGAACGAGTGGAAGAATGAGCAGCCAGGAGCAAAGCCAAAAAGCCTGTGGGTCATAAAGGCCAAGAGAAGAATGGTCAAATTATGTCAAACAAGAGAAGAATGGTCAATTATGTCAAGTGCTGCTGCTGATAGCTCAAATAAGATGAGGAATGAGAATGAGAACTGACCATTGGATTTAGCAACATACATGAACAATACACATGTGGGTTTCTTTTCTTTGAATTCATATTTCATGTGCTCAGGAATTATTATTATTTTAAATTCATTTTGGTAAAGGGACACTCACTGGTTACTGATATGATTACTGTCATCATTTGGAATTGTCCCTTGCTTCCTTGAATAATATATGATTGTGCTGTCTAAAGGTGATGCTATTTACCTACTGCCAGAAAAATGTGGAACAAAACAAATTTTAGCTATACCTACCTGATAGCCATAGGAGAACAATGTTAGCAGTCANTTAAAGGGGATGGGGGAAAAAAATAAAGGAATAAAGAGGTTCCTAAGAAGTCCAGAGAAATACAGAGAGGTGAAGCCATTTCTCAGAGAGACTAGGTATGTTCAGATTAGCTGAAATGAGGAGAGGAACAACTAACATTTGAAGATAATCTTTCATGGTCAGTTTTTAAAAGGCTATTAGATCACTGCTTAGCTTCATTTCGGAAAGGATTTCTGAATTTAAATGTACTTGAAATGTTCAGAATAAGCATTAAATAGTCATTAATGTCATATAGATGTAGCTGAAACTATTTGACAAAAATCCCCCCGAAATTAAAGCCTTCTTTTAAGATCTCACCAAGATTTAGAAATATAACATTCCAAATCATCATGTTATTAACAAGAGTTTTATGTTTAAATTTGTTTTCTGTGACTGGTTTCTTAATAGGATCATGTTCTGACAAGGGAGTCACAGAATTTGGCCATTTCCTTGGGTACAAGCTGAGACCTTAGAAGACATTATTGATCAACACATCCTCTTTAGCACTCTAGTGACAGAACATTGTGCATTAAAATTTCAGTGATCCTTAACTTTGAGGTTATGAATTATTCGTGACTTTTCCTCATCTCAGACATTCTCATTAGTAGTGAATGTTCTTTGAATAATCATTATTTACTATATAGAGCTATGTGGTAATAGTCACTCTTTTATATATTGCAAAGTCAAGCTTTATAAAGGGGATAACATAAGAGTTTGGTCTTTACTACAAAATGCTTAATGGGGTATGTGTATCTGTGCATGTGAGTGTATGTTTAAGTCTTTTTCAATTTAACAAATATGAGAGTACTTCAAAAAGTTTGTGGAAAAATAGAATTAAAAAAATGAGTGAAAGAAAGTGAGCCATGCTTGTGAGAAGAAAAAAGAAACAGCTAATGATCATAATGTGTAATAAATTTTTACTGGATTCAAAGGCCTGTACTACAATAAAGATAACTGTGGAAACAATTGTGTAAAGCAAAGGCCTTGAGATGGATGCCTGAAGTACAGTGATCAAAAGGATTATTCTTTACATATGTGAAGGGTATCATTGCAAAGAGAAATAACATCTTCATCGATTAAGAGAGAACTAGAACTGCCAGGTAGGAGTGATTTTTCTCCCCCCCACCACCACTCTTAGAAAAACAGATTAAGCTCAAGTTGAAGACTTCTCCAAATAATGTAATTGGGCCATTAACTAAACAGTCAATGTCATGAAAATATCCAAAAAGAAGATAATACAGAAGTATCCATTGAGTTGCAAGTTCAATTTGTCTGTTAAGATTCCTTTGAGTCAGAAGTTCTCTCATTTTATGATGCTGTAAAGGCAATATAGCTTAAGAATCATTTAAATGTCCTCATATTAATAACAGTTTATTATTTTTTGAT
>NW_007731152.1:153737-168621 GCF_000696425.1 Galeopterus variegatus | reverse complement strand
CCTAAATTTCTCAGGGAATTGCTTCAACTTTTAAATTTTTAAACATCTCACTTTAACACTCTAAAATTCTGATTTTAAAAAGCAATTCTGTTATTTGTGGGTAAGTTTCTAGGACAACCTATAAAATCTTTTTATGCTAATGTGAAAGAATAATAGTGTCCTACAATATTAGAGAACAATATTTTCATCTTGATCATATTTAATTGACAACCTTTATTTGGTGTTTCACTCTGAGATGGCAGAAAGAGGCCTCCTCCTGCTAGAGTCCCAGCACAAGATTCACGAATTCCTTCTTTACCTCCTTTCCACTCTGTCTTACTTTCCACCCACCCTGCTCTGTGTCCAAACCCACTTCTCCTCCTATTTCCTGAACTCAGTGAATGGTACTACCCAGTATTCAAGTCTGACACTTTGGAATCATCCATTCTGAATATATCCCCTCAGTGCTACAACATATATCCACATCCACACGCACATGTCTAACCACCTATCAGATACCAATGATTCCACCTCTGAGGTGGAAAACTACTACTTTAAGTTCAGGACATTATCTTCTGGGCTCCTGCAAAATGTTTCTAGTTTCCAGGGAGAAGAACATGATAAATGCAGTATGTCTTGCCCCTTCTATGCATATAAAATTTACCTGAAGTTATAAGTTAGTAAATGTACTCAGGTAAGTATAACACTGAGGTGATAGATGGGACTCTAGAGTGGATAAACTCTCCGAAGGAGGCACAGTCATGTTCAGGACCTTGGAGAGAACCAGCAAAAGAAGCAGATTTTTTTTTATTATTATTATTATTTTTTTTTCTGTCTTTTTTTCGTGTCCGGCAACGGATCGCAACCCTCAGTGTCGTGCCCGTACCGGACTGGGACCGGCAACCGGATCGCAACCCTTGGTGTCACGCCCGCACCTCGCTCAGCCAGTGAGCGGGAACCGGTCTGTATGTGGGATCCGAACCCTCGGCAGGAGCGCCACTGCGCTCCCAAGCGGCGCACTGTAGCAGTGCGCCACCGGGCCGGCCCAAAAGAAGCAGATTTAGAGGAAGCAGAAACCAGTCAAATGCTATGTCAAGGCTAGAGTTGTAATCAGTGCCAAATGCTGGAGAGAAGTCAGGTTAGGTATTCCACACAGGTTTTCTTCTGATCCTTGAACACATCAAGTCTGTTCCTGTCTTAAGGTTTTTGCTGCAGGTCTCTCTTTGGACAGAAACCCTGTGCCCTCAAAGGTTTGCATGGCTTTCCACTTCTCACCGTTCAGCTCTCCACCCTGATGACTCTGCAGAAAAGCCTTCCCTCAGTCATGCCATCCCATTTCTGCTTTTTACTTTCTTCATAACAGTTATCACTATTTGAAGCCACATTATTTGTTTTTCTTTGCTTGACTGTTGTCTTCCTAGCCTCCACAAGCTACAGGAGAGAATAGATACATGGTGTGATCCACTGTCATATCTTTAGTGTTTAAAACCATATCTGACACCTAGAAGGTGCTCTATAAATATCTGACAAATAAGCAAATGAAATAAGACAAGCAATGAGAACAAGAAATTAGACTTAAAGTTTAGGAGACTTTTGAGTACCTTGAACTGAACAGTTTGAGCTGGTGGCTGACACTTATTTCTGGGTTTGAAGAAACATGACTCAAGATGCCATGTAGAGACAGGTGTCAGCATGACCCATGGAAGAACAGGCATCTAACACACTCATCCGATGGCACTGCCAATACTATATTTTAACTTCCAGAATAATTAATATATTTTGAACTAATAAAAACTAGGAAAAGGCAATCCCTTATTTAGGCCTCCTAAAAAGCAGCTACTGTTTCTCCATTCACTCTAGTGAGGGATTTTGATGTTCTCGACAATATCAAGTGGAGACTGACCAAGCAAATAATTGGGTGACTGTTTGACCACTCCACAGAGGTCAGTGAGTAAATACCGCTGCCTCTAGGCCCTCACTTACAGAATTCTTAGAAAATGAGAAAGTCCCACAGCTGAGGAGTTTGATACTACCACCTCTGACTGTGGGACAGGCACACACCAGGGTGGTGGTGCAAACTGTCTGTCCAGGAGATGGATCTGATAATCATGTTTGGTTTGCTCTACCCAATTTAATTGGTCACTAACGTTTTAAAATTTGGAGATTTCACACAAAATAAAGATAAGGCACACACCAGGGTGGTGGTGCAAACTGTCTGTCCAGGAGATGGATCTGATAATCATGTTTGGTTTGGTCTACCCAATTTAATTGGTCACTAACGTTTTAAAATTTGGAGATTTCACACAAAATAAAGATTTCCAGTATCTCTTGAAAATTCAGAAGTTCGACAAATGTTGGACCTAGAATTCCCACATGAAAACAAACACCTGACATGGAGTAGCAATTTCCCTCTTTGAATAGGATTTGTGGCTTCCAGGCTGCCACAGTGTCCAGTGCTACACCTGTGTAACATCCAGCTTGCCCAACTTATTTACATGAACTGCATGGCCCCTGAGCCATTTGAGTTTGAGGTTCCCTACTATGAAATACAGTATAATGATCAGATGATTCCAAGAATTGGGAACATGGGAATAAGCTATCTGTAAGTAATCACAGTATCCATTTTCCCAAAAGAGCAACAAATCTGTGGTACATTGCAACAGGCATGAAACTTGCAGTTGTATATATTATAAAGATATTTATGAGGATATCATACATTATTTCACACAGCATCCCCTTAATGAGAATCTAGAGAAAATGTATATATGTGTGTATGTGTGTGTGCTTGTATACACATGTGCACATAGTAGGTGCTCAATAAATGTTGAGTAAATTAATGAGAGGCACAAGAGTGGTCACCAAAATCCTAAATCTTAAAAACATTATGAACTACTGGTGTATATCTTACAGCTCTGAATCCCCCATATTTCTCTTTTTTTCTCTTATTTCCCCTCAATTTTAGCCCAAGACTAATAAAGCAGAGACTTAATTAAAACCCATTGATAACTATAAAAAAGAGCTGATTAATCAATCATCACTTAGTCAGTTCCCATTAGTGTGATGTGGTTTGATAGTGCATTCATTACATTAGTGAAACCAGAACTTCTTGATTTGGAGATGTGGGTTCTGGCCCTGGCTCTGCTACTAATTGACTGTGGTTCTGTGAGCAACTCACTTGGCTCTCTGATCCAAAGTTTGCTCATCTGCAAAATTATATGACCTCCAGGGCTCTTCTCAGCTTTATGTTCTCTGTTTCTGTGAAAAACAAAGATGCATGAGAGGTAAGTGACTGGAAATTCAGAGCCAGCAGAGTCTAGCAAGGAAAGCCCAAGAAAAGGTTTTATTTCCCCAATAATTAAGGCAAGGAGGCCTCCAAATGCCTGGGCAGCAATCCACAGAGAGCCAACAGTGGAGCATGAACTCATTAGCAAGATGTTGAGTAAAACTCAGAGAGGAAGAGAGGGTGATGGGGAAGGAGTCCAACTGGAGGCAGAGAATTATTTTTAAAAAATGGAAAAAGTGCTGCTAATTAGGTCAGTTAGAAACTGAACAACTGAATTGTAATTCTTGCTGAAGTAATAAGAAAACAGCCAGGGGATGCATAATAGTAACAAGAATATATGCTAATAGATAAAAACAGGATCCCCAAGTCACTTAGGACAATAAACACAATGCAAGCTGATAGATGTCAGATGGAAAACAGCACCTAAATTTCAACCCAATCTCATTTGAGTAGACAGATTTTTTAAATATATTTTAAAATGACATAGTAAGTGCTCAGAAAATATTTGTTGAATTAAATTATATTTTTAAAAGCTCAAATGTGCTTCACTATTTAAAAACTCTAACTTGATGAAGATGAAAAATATGACAAATCTCAGAGTAATTATTTCTTTTTACAAAAGGATTCGCTGCAAATATATTTTAAACAGAAATCTTCTGCCTTTAAAATATAG
Organism: Galeopterus variegatus; assembly: GCF_000696425.1. Taxonomy (NCBI): domain Eukaryota; kingdom Metazoa; phylum Chordata; class Mammalia; order Dermoptera; family Cynocephalidae; genus Galeopterus; species Galeopterus variegatus. The sequence goes on along the minus strand of NW_007731152.1, from coordinate 164,686 downwards.
AATCAAAAATAATTCTATTTGCAGAGAGTTTTTATTAACAAACATATATAAACAAGACAGAGTTCAAAATCCACATTTTATTTAGTTTTGCATCCACTTTGCCTTAACACAGTATCAGGCACAGATGAGTAGTTAAATAACTTTCAATGAACGAATACATATGTTTTGGTGATCTTTGCTGCATAGCAAACCATCCCGATTTATTGGCTTTTTTCCCCCAGGGATAAGTTGTTTTTATTTATTATAAGAAAATAAATGTATTCATAATATACACGGGTACTTCAAAAAGTTTGTGGAAAAATAGAATTAAAAGATGGTACGAATCCTTCCATGGACTTTTTTTTAGAGGAAAATACATGAATTTCGTATTGAAACACTGTACATATTTATGGGATACAGAGTTATATTTCAATACATGTATACAACGTGTGATGATCTAATTAGGGTAATTAGCATATCTGTCAATGCAAAACTTAATCCTTTCTTTGTAATGTCAACATTTGATCTCCTCTCTTCTAGTCATTTGATAACATGCAGTAAATCATTGTTAATTGTATACTCCTGGGTTGACTGTACACCAATATAACTTACTTTTTTCTATTTAGCTGTAATTTTGTGTCCATTATAGAACTGAGATTCTGATACATGCTCCAACATGGATGAACCATGAGGACACTATGCTAAGGAAAGTAAGCTGGTCACAGAAGGACAAATATTGTGTGATTCCAGAATAGGCAAATTCATAGACACAGAAAGTGAAGTAGAGGTTACCAGGGGATAGAGCATGGGAAAATGGGGAGCTAATGTTTAGTGGGTACAGAGTTTCTTTCAGGGAAGATGAAAAAGTTCTGGAGATGGATGGTGGTGATGGTTGCAGGACAATGTGAATATTCTTTTTAAAAAATTTTTTTAAATAAATACATTCTAAGATGTTGTTGGGGGGAGAGGAGAGAAGGGAGGCTGCGGCTAGCCCATGCCTGGTTCTGTTGCTCTCCTGGTTACAGTGGTGGGGTTGCTCTCCTGGTTACTGGTTTCAGGACCTGGGGGTCTTCTGGCTCTGTTGCTGGCCTGTCTGCAGTTGGTGGTCCAATTTAAAGGCTTAAAACAACAACCACTTTCTCTTTATTTTTTGAATTAATTAACTTTTTTGGTATTTAATTTATTTTATTTTATTTTTTATTGTAACCTAGCTGATTGTACATAGCTGCAGGGTACAAAGTTGAACATCAATATGTGATGCTCAAATCAGGGTATTTAGTATATTCAACATTATACAACATAATCATTTTTCATGAACAACCATTTTCTTATCTCTCAAAGTTCCACAGGTTGACTAGACTCCATGGGAAATTCTTCTGGTGGTCTTACTTGGGTTCTGTCACGTGCTTTCTGGCAGATGAAAACTCGGCATGGAGTTATCTGGAAGCTTGATTGGGATGCTGCGATGACTTGGCCTCTCTCTCTGTCCATGTGATCTTTGCAGCAGGGTAGCCAGCATTCTTACATGGTGGCTTAAGGACCTCAAAAGCACAAAATCAGGAGCTGTCAGGGCTTCTTAAGACTTTGGCCCAGGCTGGGCACAGTGTTACTTCCATGATCTTCCACTGGTTCCAGCAGGTCACAAGGTCAACCTAGATTCAGTGAGTGAGGGAGCTCCAGAGCATATGGGCACCAGGAGCTGTGGTTCACTGGGGCCACTGTAGTTTGTGTTCCCTTTGGGCCCCCAACTTCCCATAGGGCAGGAAGTAGGCTTAGTGCCAAGCAGCTACAAACACAGGCCATTCTTATGAGGGAGGATGAATGACTCAGGCACAGAGCTCAGAGCCCAGAGGGGAACCAAGAGCTGGGGAGAGCCACTCCTAAAACACAAGAGTGAGACCTAATAAGGGAATAGCCCTTGCCTCAAGTCAGAAAATCGGTACATGCGTCAGGCTGGACTTCAGAATTGCTACAAATCAGTGACTGATAAAGCCCCCTTTTCTCTTCTTTTTGAACAGGGGTGTCAATTGCAGCTTCCCTGTCTCTTTTTCACCACTACATGTTCGTGAGTGGGGAGCAGATAACTTGTCCTTCTCCTTCCTTGGTCTTTGCACCCAAGAAAGTGTACATGAGGGACATAATCTAAGGAGCCTCAACCACACTGGGACTTGATTTATAGGACAATGTCCTGTACTTTAAGCTGATGTATTGGGATGAGATTGGGTGAGTGTGTTTTTCATACAGAAGGACATAAATTCTTAAGAGCCTGAGGGCAGTAGCTAGTCTCCAAAGATGACTCCCAATGACTCACATCTCCTCACATTCACGCCTTTGTGTAGAGTCCTCCTTCACTGAAGCTGATCTTCCCTGAAACCTGATTTAACTAACAGAATATGGCAGATCTGACACTGAACCAGTTAGGGGCCTAAGCTTTATAAGTCTGGCAGCTCACACTTTTCATTTTAGGAGAGCCTGAGTCTCCATGTAAGAAGTCTGGTACCCTTCTGGAAAGACCACATTGAGAGATGACATGGAGAGGCCACATGGAGAGGGAGAGGTCCTGAGATTACATGAAGAGGGAAAGAGGCCCAGCTGTCCCAGCATCCCAGCCAAGCCTCCATCTGACTACCACTGACCACATGGGAGAACCCAGGAGAGACCAGCAAGAGAACTGTCCAGTCAACTCACAAAAATATGAAAGATAATAAAATGGTTGTTTTTAGCCACCAAATTTTAGGATAGCTTACTAATGCAGCTACAGAAAACTAAAACAGCATCAATGAATGACTACAGGCAAATATACTATTTGAGGGAGTTATATTTCCACATGCTATGTGAAAGTTCTTTTCTCCATTCAAGGAATACTTGTTGAGCCCTTACATTGGTCAGCACATCCCTCTCATGTATGAAAGAATAGTGACATTTCCTTTGCCCTACATACATATTCTCTCCTGAAGAATCAGGCTTAGACTTAAATCTAAGAAAAAAGTCTTTAATTGAAAGCTGGAAGTCTCCATGTCATTGGCTCCAGCCTCCTCAGGCCTTAGGGGAGGTGGTGTTGATGGAGTAGCAGGAGAAAGCTGGTGCAGATTCTCCGTGAGCGGCGCTCTGTTGGAAGTGATGTTGGCAGTGGGGCACAGCTGGGTTGCAGGCAGTGTGATGCAAGCTGACCTGGGTCCATGCCAGGGTGAATGGGAAAGGAGAGAACATGATTAGAGGACTTGATTAACTACAGAAAATGAAAGAGAAAGGGCCGAAGATTACTGAGACTGGGAGAATAATGGTGCCATTGAAATAAAAAGGTAAGAATGTGAGGCACTTGGAAAAGGAGTTGGTTATGGGAAGAACAGACTTATTTGGACTTATTCATTTGGACGGCGGACAACTGAACAGAACAGGCAGTCAGTGATAAATAAAGTGCTGGGGAAGCAGATGATGGTCAAGAGAAGGGAAGGTAGGGAATCAGGATCCCGTTATCTGTTTCCATGCTTGGCCCACTTGAATTGGACATGGCTTTGCCCACCAGCTGGTAAACAATGTGGTCCAATTTTCAGTTTGTTTATTTGTTTATTTTTAATTCTCTACAGAAAATTCACCCAATTATTACCTGCACCTAGGGTGGACCATTCCCACTGCTCTACCCTTAGTATGCCAGATAGGGCTTGATTCTGAAAAACAACAGCATGGTGATGTGGCACTAAACCGCCTCAGTTTCCCCAGTGTGAGTGGCCACAGACCAGAATGAAGAGACACAGATTGAAGCAAGTCTTGTGCATAGATTGCACAACCCACCTGGGACTATTTTATCTGTCTTTAGGATCAAAGAGCAAGCATTTAGCCTACTGCAGATATTCTCCTTGTTACACAATAGTCAAAATAAGAAGAAAAGCCACCTCTTTTACCACCCCTTTTGTGTCAGGGTCTGTATTAACTGCTTTGCATAAAACGATCTCATTCAATTCTCACAACAATATTAGGCAGCATTTTTATCTCCTCCATTTTACAGGTGAGGGAACTGAGCTCAGAGAAGCCAAGTAACTTGCCCAAGTGTCTAGTTAATAAGTGGCTGCAGGGAACAGATGGCTGATACTCAGCAATCTCTGTCTTCTCTCTTCTTGGCACTGCTGGATGCGTTCCCAGTCCCCTTGCATCTAGATGGGGCCATATGATTAGCCAATGGAAAAAGAGGAAGCAATTTATGCCACTTCCAGCCCTGACCCCTAAAACAAGTCCCACCCGCCTCTCCACACTCTTTCTCTTTCCTTGTCTGCTAGCTGGATGCACAGGATGCAGTGGAAGACTTGGAGGAGACATTCGACGAAAGGAGCCTGGGTTCCTGTATGCGTCAGGGTTCTCCAGAGAAACAGAACCAATGGGATATAGATTTATATTTACATTTATAATTTAAATTTATATAAGAGATTTATTATAACATTTTGGCTTATACAATTACAGAGGCTGAGATGTCCCACAATCTGCAAGCTGGAGACCCAGGAAAGCTGGTGGTGTAGTTCAAAGATTTGAGAGCCGGAAGGCAAGAGATCAATGTCTCAGCTCAAGCCTTCAAGCAGGAAGCCATCAAATCCTCCTTTCCTCTACCTTTTTGTTCTATTCAAGCCCTCAATGGATTGGGTGAGGCTCACCCACATTGGGGAGGGTGATATTACTCAGTCTACCGATCCAAATGCTAAACTCTTCAGGAAACATCCTCACAGAAATACCCAGAAATAATGTTTAACCAGATATCTGGGCATCTCATGATCTAGTCAAATTGACACAGAATTAATTGTCGCAATCTCTGAATCTCTACATAAATATCTGTATAAGTATGATGAACCTCAAGCTAGTCTTCTGGAGAATGGGACACCACATGGAGCAGAGACAACCCATCCCAGCTGAGCCAGACCCCCAGCCAACTCTGCAGCTGATCACATATGTATCAGACATCAAATACATATAAATGAACTGTGGCATGGAAGAGAAAGACGTCTTTGTTGTTTATTACAGCCATTAGCCCACCTTAACACAGTGTCATGGTTTGAACTTCAGTTAATTGACTCCAAAGCTTGTTCTCCCAAAGGGCAGAGAGCATGATTAGTAATAGATCCCACCTCCTAGCCCAGATCACCCAAGCTTCACCAGGCTATACAGAAACCTGTCCCTAAAATACCAACAACGCACATGATCTCACCATTGTTACTAGTCTCTAGAAAAGCCCTCAGGAAAACAGCTATGTTTTGCTACATAACACACAACCCCCAGACCAAGTGGCTTACAACAAAAACAAAACAAAACATTGTTTTAGCTCACCAATTTGAGAATCTGCAATTTGGACTCTGTTCAGCTAGGTGATTCTGCCAGCCTGGGCCAGACTTCACTAATATCTACTGGGCTCCCTCATACATCTGTGATCAGCTGAAGGGCTGGCTAGGGGCTGGCTAGCCTAAGATGGCTTAGCTGGGACAGCTTGTCTCTGCTCCATGTGGTGTCTCTTCCCCCAGCAGGTGGCTTGAGCTTGATCTTTTGGTGGCAGTGGCAGAGGTTGCAAGAACAGTAAGAGGGCAAGCCCTGAAGCACAAGCACTTTTCAAGCTAGTCCCTTTGGCCAAAGCAAGACACATGGCTGCACCAAAAGGCAGCTGGCTAGCCTAAGATGGCTTAGCTGGGACAGCTTGTCTCTGCTCCATGTGGTGTCTCTTCCTCCAGCAGGTGGCTTGAGCTTGATCTTTTGGTGGCAGTGGCAGAGGTTGCAAGAACAGTAAGAGGGCAAGCCCTGAAGCACAAGCACCTTTCAAGCTAGTCCCTTTGGCCAAAGCAAGACACATGGCTGCACCAAAAGGCAGTGAGGGAGGGGATTATCAAATGCATGGACACAGGGAGGTGGGAACAAATGGGGCCATTACTGCAATCAATCTACCCCAATATCCCAGGACCACTGCGTGGGGACTAGAGCACAAAACAAGTATGTTACAGACTTTAAAGCTCCCGAAGTCATTTCTTCCAGACTCTGACCTCCAAACCTCCTGCAATCCAATGGTAATAGATTCTAGAGGACAACAGCATCAGTCAGCTTTTTTTGAAGTGTATCAGAAAACATGCTTGGAAAGAAACAACCAATTCATTGTTCCTGTGGCTGGTTTGGCAGAACCCTGGAGGCAGAGAGCTGTCTCCATCTGACAGAAGGATAGTTCCACAGGGTGTGAGAAATCTTCTTGCAAAAAGTGAGTCATGAGAAGAATAGAGCGCCAGGCCTCCCTTGTACTCCTCAATGTGGCAAGGAGGATGTGACCAAAACCCTGATGAGTTCACCCCTTTCCTAAAAGAGGAGGGGTGAAAGATGATGGCAGGAAGAAGAAAACTGCTACCAGAGCTGCTGCCCAAGTTGTAACCTAAACTGCTCTCTGCTAAAGTTTCCCTTTTGCCTGATTTCTATGTCCAAGAGCTTCTCTTTGTGGCTTGTGGTTGTTTCTGTAAAAATACCTTTAACTTGGCAACATCTTAACCAAGAATTGAAAAATGTCTAACAAGAAGAAACGCAGGTTGTCTGTCATTTCGGTGACTTAAGGCCAGAGCAATAATGAGTTGTTTTGATTTTGAATTGTGTCCCTCCCCAAAATTTGTGTATTAAAGTTCTACCCCCCAGAATGTGACCTTACTTGGTAATAGGGTTATTGCAGATGTAATTAGTGAAGATGGAGTCATACTGAATGTGTACACAGGGAGAACCCCATATGATGATGAGGGCAGAGATCGGGGTGACACCAGAAGCCAAGGATCACCAGAGATTGAGAGCAAACCACCAGAAGCTAGGAGAGAGGCATGAAATTACCTTCACAAGGAACCCCTGTGCCAACCCCTTGATCTCAGACATCTAGCCTCCAGAAATATAAGACAATAAATTTCTGTTGTTTAAGCCACTCAATTTGTGGCACTTTGTTGTAGTAGCCCTAGCATACTAATACATGAGCAAACAACCTCCTATGTCATGGGCCATTTCACACGCATTCTCTCTTTCGCTGGCCCCAGTTCCAGATAAAAACATTGAACTGACGCTTGCCCATTGCTCAGCCAGCAAGGCCATGCCCAGACTCAAACCCAGGTCCCCTGGCTCTGGCTATGCACTTTCCCTTGCACAGTGTGGCCATGTAAGTGTTGCTGACAAAGGTTAGTGGCAAAGCAAAGACTGGAGTTGCAACGTCAAGGTAGCTACACCTCTATTGTGCAATAGATTGGTTTCTAAAATAATTAGTCCTTAATTGATTCCTTATAAACTCAATGATATTTTAAGTGCTCCAAAGGAGTTTCCTTTTTAAAAGAGCCCCGTGGGAGATTCTTTCCTATATCAAAGGGTCTTTTTGGATTGGTCTTTTTGGTCTTTCTGTGATTCAGAATGATCATCTGCCTACCTCTAAATCCATTTGCTTTGCAAGAGTAATTTGTTTTCCTATGAGAGCTTTTTGTGAAAGTGGGCCTGCCTTAAATTCCACACCTCTGAGTTGGCTGGCGGGGGTTCAGTAAATGCTTGCTGTTACCATTGTGGTTAATGATAGCAATGAAGGACGCCCACAAGTAGTGCTGCCTTTTAAATACAGGTGGTGTCTGGCATGATTTCCTCCCATTGCAAGCCATTTTGAGCATCCTCAACTTAAAAATATTGCTTGGGTAGAAAAAGGGAAAAACATCATTTTGTTAAATGCCAACATTTAACTATTAATTACTCCCTAACTATTAGTGAGCTCTGTGTTAATTACTATTCCAGATACCTAGGTGTTTGTAAATTAGCAGGTGCTTCATTTTCTTTTCTACATCTGCCTTTAGGCTTCCTGTGCAGAAAGAGAGTCCCCTGGGGGTGCATGTGGCCCACTGGAGAGAGGATGGCTGTAGCTGAAGTGACTAGAATCTTCTGACTTTACTAACAGCCTCTGTTTGGGAATGTGGGTTGCCGATGTTTTAGATTAATTTCAAGGTTCTTTCCTGCAATTGCTTTTATTATTGATTAATTAATTTCATAAGCATCAACTGAGTACTTCCTAAGTGCCAGGCACTGTCCATGGCCCTGGAGATGCAGAGATGAAGAGGACTCCAGCTCTGCCCCTCACGTCTTCACTGTCTAGTGGGAAGATACACAAGTATATCAATAACCACACCAACGTGGTAAGCACTCCATTAGAAGGATGGAGAAGGCACTTTGAGAGTACAGAAAAATGAGCGCTACACTTTGCTGGAAATGGCAGGAATGGTTTCCCAGAGTTTGTGGCATTCTCATGAAATCCTGAAGAATGAGTAGGAGTATGCCAAATGCATGATGTGATAAAGGACATTTCAAGAAGAGAGAGTAGTGCCTCTAAGATGCAGCAGTGAGAGCCTAGTGTATGGAGACTGGTGGGTGGCTGGACACAGGAAATGTTGAGGAAGTAGCAGGAATTGAGTTTAAAATGGTCTTCTGGGGCAAATCACAAAAGGAGCCTGGATGCTAACTAGTCTGCCACTGAAGGATTTCATCCTGGAAGGAACAGTAGTGACCTGATTAAATCTGGTGGCATGGAAGGTGGCCTGAATGAAGGGGCAGAAGGCAGGGAGCTGAACAAGGACACAAATAGTATGGATGAAAGTCTAAGCTATGGAGGGAAAGGCAATGATTTAAGGAATAGTTATGAGGTCAAATTCTGGTCTGTGACTGAGAGAAGGGAGAGAGAGGAAGGGTCTGGGATGACTACACATCTCTGGCTTGGGTATCCAGGGGTACTTACCAAAAATGGGTGATGCAGGCAGAGGAGCAAACCAATATGATTCATTCCCAGTATATTTAGAGTGCAGAAACTAGAAGGAAGATTTCAGAAGTGAGGTTTCCATTCACTCCTTCAATGGTGGTTTGGGACCTTGCTTATTCTGACCTAGCAACTCTTAGGAAGTTGTACCTTGAATTTCTGTGATTCAGAATGAGTTCAGTTTGCATTCACATAAACAGCAAGCACTGGCCCTTAACTAATAACCAGAGGTGTGTCTGTTAGGTTCTCAGTTACACATAGTAGAACTCCCCTCTTGCTACCCTGAGGAGAAAAATAATTTATCTAAAGATATTGGGTAGCTCAGAAAATCTCCAGGAGGCCAGACAGCCAGGCCTGGAGGTGACATAACAAGGATAACACTTGGACCACACTGTGGATGGCTCCAGCAAAGACCCCATCCCTGACATTGTGTTCTGGAAGCCCAAAACTCTGCTTTTGTTGCTCCCTGTAGCCAAGCGTCCCATAGTCACCATAATCAGAAAATGAGTTACAGCTCTTGCTTCCTCACTTTACTTTTATCCTAATTGGAGTCTTCCATTGCCATGTCTGATTGACAGAACTTGGATCTGTGAATATGCTCTAGCTCCAAGGAAGATGGGAAAGTAAGTAGCTGGCTTACACCTTGAAGAGGTAAGATTCACAATGCAAAGAAGTGCCCCAAACATAGGAATGGTTCCAGAACATGCTGATTAGAAAGCAGATAAATATTGTTTCAAAAGATTACTGTTTACGGAAGAAGCTAGAACTAACTGATCTCTTCCTCCAGGTGTTTGTGATTCACTGCTTTTGCAGGCATTATTAGTCTCACAGACTTTTTACTTTATACAATAATTTTTTCGCCCAGACTGGAAAACTCCCTGTGGCAGGTGAGGTATTGTTTTCAGCTATGTATGCCACATTGTTCATACCATCTACCCAGGAGGAGCTCAATAAATGTGGCCCTCTCCAAGTCCCTGACAACTATGAAACTCTTTCAGCTTATTCACTCACTGAGCATTTACTGTACACCTATTGTGTGTCCTGATCTATGTTGGGCATTGCAGCTGATTCAGCAGAAGTATTGAACACACCTGTGCTCATACTCTGCAGTCAACAGGGCGTGATATGCAATGTGCACAGATATAACACCTGGTGTATGTCATCCCTACAATAATCCATCATCATTAGAGGAGCAATCACAGTTTGCCCTCACAAGGAGGCCTTCATGGTTATCCAGGGGGGTGAGAGCTTCCCTTGACAGGGCCATCATGGCTGCATCTGCTTGGCATTGATTCCTATGTACTCCAACAAAAAGAAACCAGAAATAAAGTGACATTGAATTCTAACAAGATACAAGGAAAAGATCTTCTAGGCCATTAGGCCAGACTATCTGAAATGAGGACTCTAGCCTGGGGTAGAGGCTTAGCCTCCTAATAACTCTTTCAATTTGTCTTTTCCAGACAGCAGGCATCAGGGATGCTCAACCATCTAGGCCACTAGTTCCCCTGCAGCACAGGGAGCTTCCCCAACTCTTTTATTCCTTATTTCAACAAAGTCACTCCATCCTGGGAAATCTGAATTACTGTAAAGAAAGGAAATCATTTATCATAACTCTGCTGCTGAAGAGTTAATCAAGATCCCAAGGAGCAGAATGAAGCCCCGGGAGGACAGGCTTTACTTCTCAGTCTTGAGTTTTAGTGTTGAACGTTAGGAGACCCCATGGGGTTCGGGCCTGTTTCCCTGGAAACATGGTTGGAAATCATCTTCAAGGAAGCCAGGCAAATCCACTATTACCAGCAGCACAGGCTCAACATTGCCTGCTGACTTCAGTGCCTTCCAACAGATTGGATTGGGGAGTTCACTAGAACTAGGGATGAAGTCAATGCCTTGGCATCCAATGATACCTGAGGGCTCCTCTGCCTTTCTCTAGTAGAGCTTTTGGCAAGGCCCAGTGTGTGCTTCTGATCTGAGGCTGGGATGAACTGATTGTATAGATTTCAGGCATATTAAGTTTCCATACTCTGTAGTTTTATGACCATGACATTATATTTTTGAATCTGAGATCCTTTAAAAGTCAGAGTTTTAAGCAATCTTATCATAAGTTATTTTGTGTCCACTTCCAAAATGGACCAAATGATCAAAAAATAACCAAAGTTACCCTCCCTTTTTTTTTTTTTTTTTCCTTTTTGTATTTTTTTTTTTT
>NW_007731152.1:133785-152749 GCF_000696425.1 Galeopterus variegatus | reverse complement strand
AACCCTCAGTGTCGCGCCCGTACTGGACCGGGACCGGCAACGGGATCGCAACCCTCGGTGTTGCGCCCGCACCTCGCTCAGCCAGTGAGCGGCCGGTTTGTATGTGGGATCCGAACCCTCGGCAAGAGCACCACCGTGCTCCCAAGCGGCGCACTGTAGCAGTGCGCCACCGGGCCGGCCCCCACCCTCCCTTTTTAAACAACTAGAGAACTGAACAAAGATATAGAACAAGGCTTCAGACACCAGGCAACAGGCAATAAAAAACAGGGCTCCCTGAAAGAGAGGAAACAAACAAGGGGAGCTCTATGATTCCAGCAGAATGATACCTGGAAAGAGTTTCCTGCACATGGAACAGAGAAGGGGGTCACAGGCAAATGGGTTTCCCTGAGTTGAGGAGATGGAGTTAGGAGTTTGGGGAGGTCAAGGTAGTTAGATTTCACAGGACAAAGTACCAGAGAAGTCACACCTGCACACAGAGACAGTTCCAGAGATTGGCAGACTCAAAAATCTGAGTCAGCTGAATACTGATTAGTGCTTGTACATAAAAAAAGTACTGGAGGCAAGAGAAAACCACCAGAAAAGAGCAGGAAAAACAATTCCTGAAGCTTGCACAGGGCTGGGAATAGTTAATGTTACCCACAATTAGAGTGGAGAAACCTGTAATTTGGAGGGTCGCAGGAAGAATATTTGAAAGAGAATTGTCAAATTAGCTCCACATAGGTTGTCTGGTCTCACCTAACAAAGTTCAAAAGCAGGCTTCAAAAGGACCACACTATTTAACCCTTAACTTAAGTGTATCCCAAAACAAAACACAAAAATATTTAAAGTAGTACAAAAAAATCAGCACCAAAAACATAGAAGGTAAAATGTTTAGCAACCAGTGAAAAATTATCAAGCATAAAAACAAACAGAAAAAAATGAGCCATGAGGAGAAAAATCAACCAACAGGAACAGACATCACCGATGATAGAATTATTAAACAAGGACACTAAAATATCTTTTATAAATATGTGACATATGTTCAAGAAGATAGTGGAAATCATAAGCATGGTAAAAGATACAAAAGACATAGCTTTAAAAATCCAAATTGAACTTCTATTGATAAATAATACATCTAAGGTGACAAAATACATTGGAAGGTATTAAGAGTGGATTAGACACTGTGGAAGAAAAGATTAGTGACTATCTGAAAAAATATACAGAGCATGGATGAGCTGTGTAGCAACTTCAAGAAGCCTAATATATGTTAACTAGTGTCCCTAAGAGAGAGGAAAAGAAAAAGGGAGGAGGATGCAGAAAAAATACTAATGAAGAAAATTTTTCCCAAAGCATAAACATAAACTCAGAAGTCCAAAAGAAGAAACATTATGAAAAGTTTATCAAGGAACATTATAATCAAATTATTTAAAACCCATGATAAAGCAAAAATCTTTTTAGAAGACAGATGAAAAAGATACATCACAGGCAGAGGAACAAAAATAAGAATAACAGGAGACTTCTCTTTGGAAATAATGCAAGTGGAAAGAAAGTGGGGTAACATCTTCAAAGCACTGAAAGAAAAAAGCCATCGACTTAGAACTTCCTGAATAATTAAAAACGAAACAACACACCTATAAATAAACCATAAGTCGAAGAAGAAATCACAAGGAACAACACAAAGTATAAATCACAAGGAGCAAAATAAAGTATAAAGGAACAATATAAAGTATTTTGAACTGAGATAAAATGAATACACAACATGTCGAAGTTTATGAAACACAGTGAAAACAATGCTCAGAAGAAAATTTATAGCATTAAACACTTATGTTAGAAAAGAAGAAAGGTTTCAAATCAATGACCTAAGCTTCCATCTTAAGAAACTAGAAAAAGAGTAAATTAAACCTAGTGTAGGAAGAAAGGATATAATAATGACAAAAGTTTATATTAATAAAATAAAAGAGAGAATAACAATAGAGAAAGTGAGTAAAACCAAAAGCTGATTCTTTGAGAATATGAATAAAATTTATAAACTTCTACACAAATGGATCACACACAATAAAGGGGAAAATATAAATGACTAATATCAGAAATGAAAGTGGGGGTATGTGGTGAGATAACAGGAGAGTGCGGTGCTGATAACACCAAGGCCATGGGTTCGGATCCCATATAGGGATGGCTGGTTCGCTCACTGGCTGAGCGTGGTGCTGACAACACCAAGTCAAGGGTTGAGATCCCCTTACCGGTCATCTTTTTATAAAAAAAAAGAAAAGAAAAGAAATGGAAGTGGATATTGCAACAGATTCCATAGCATTAAAAGAATAACAAGAGAATATTATGAACAACTTTATGCCAATAAATTTAGCAATTTAGATGAAATTGTACAAATTTCCTAAAAGGCACAAACTATCAAAGTTCTATCAAAAAGAAATAGATAACCTGAATTACCTTATATCTATTAAAGAAATTCCATTTGTAACTAAAATCTTTCCACAAAGAAAACTCCAGGCCCAGATGACTTCACTGGCAAATTCTACCAAACATTTAAGAAAGAAATATTACCAACTCTATGAAAACGCTTCCAAAAGAATTAAGACAAGTATGGCAGGCAGAATAATGGTCTCTCACAAATTCTCATGTTCTAATCTCTGAACCTTGCCTTACATGAAAAAAGGGACTTTGGAAATGCGATTAAGTTAAGAGTCTTGAGATGGAGGATTATCCTGCACTATCAGGGTGTGCTCAATGTCATCACAAGGGTCTCATAAAAGAAAAAGGAAAGCAGGAGAGTTAGAATAAAAAAGAAAAGGCCAGCCCATGGCTCACTCGGGAGAGTGCGGTGCTGATAACACCAAGGCCTCAGGTTCGGATCCTATATAGGGATGGCCGGTTTGCTCACTGGCTGAGCGTGGTGCTGACAACACTAAGCCAAGGGTTGAGATCCCCTTACCGGTCATCTTTAAAGAAATATTGGAAGTTACTACACTGCTGGCTTTGAAGATGAAGGAGGGGCCATAAGCCAAGGAAGTGAGGCAGCCTTCAGAAGCTGGAAAAAGGAATGAAACAAAATCCTTCCTAGAGAATTCAGAAGAAACTCAGCTCTGCCAACACCCTGATTTTAGCCCAATGAGATTCATCTTTGACTTCTGACCTCAAGAACCATAAGATAATATACTTTTGTTGTCTTAAGCCACTAAATTTCTGTTAACTTGTTACAGCAGCAACAGAAAACCTATACAAGGAGGGAATACTTACAACTTATTCTATAAAGCCATCATTCACTTGATACCCAAACCAGAAAATAACATTACAATAAAGAAATCTGCACAACATAACCACAAAATGTCATTGACACATTTTAGCAAATCCAATCTAACAATATACAAAGAGGATAATTCATCAGGGACAAATGGGATTTATCCCAGGAAAGCTATTATGTATTCTTCCTCCATTGCTTCCCAACCTGCCCCAAATTTCTTTAATGTGCCTGGCCTCCAGCAACCCATCCTGTGTGATCCTTCCTCTTTCCCCAGTCGACCCCCACTCAGGCTTATCTGCATCAGCCTTCTCTCCGTTTCCTAAAAATATACGGCACCTCTATGTGCTCATGACTTTGCTCATGCTATTCCCCTGCAAACACTGTCTTCTCTTTCCCCCTCACTGTGGAACTCTTAATCCTCGGTCACATCCCAGAGCAGATGTCAGTCATCTCATGCTCTGAGGAAACTTCCCCTTCTGCCTCAGGCTCCTCCTCCCCATCTCTCTTCTCTCCCCCACGGCACTCTCTTAGTACTTCTATTACAGAACGTCATCTTCTATTCTAATTACTGCTTTCTTCCTAGACTGTGAGTTCCAACAGGGCAAGAACAGTGCTTAATTCATCTTTGAATCTCCAGTACTTAGCACATACCTGACATGTGGTAAACCCTTCATAAATTATTTATCAATAGACACCTTAGTAGAGAGTAGTTGATAGTCTCTTGTTCTGGGGGACAGAGGGAACTAATCCAAAAGGAAGAAATGATCTTCAGAGGGGATTGGAAGGGTTCCAAAATAAACACATCATCTTTTCCACTCAAAATTACATCATATAATTTACGTCTGTTCAGAACCTCACCATGTCAAAGCATTTATACATATGACAGTTTATTTGAGGCAATAAGGAAAAAACCCTATTTTTCTGATGAGAAAATTGAAGTTCAGGAAATACACATTATAAATTACACCCAAGATCGTGGTATGAGAAACTGGCAGGATCCACTCCCAGCTCGACCCACTTTCCAATGCCTCACTCTGTCTGCTCCTTCAAGTGTAAGCCACAGGTGGCTACTCCTACCTAAAGGAAGTAAAAATTAATAGGGCCTTTGTGCTGGACTCTATGAATCTCATCTGTATTTCTGAATTGGATTCTTCCTTTTCGGGTCCCATCACTCTCTGTCATCTAGAAAAAGAGCTGAATTCCCTCCAATTGATCATTGATCTTTTTCATTTGTTTAATGTCATATTTTAATTTCCTCCTTTTTAAGCAGGAAATTGCTCAATCTCTTTAGACCTCTGCCAAATTCCTCAGCTTTGCATTTATTTTAGCTACTACCATAGCATGCTCAGAAAGATGCTGTTCCATCACATGGCCCTCGATATCCAATGACCAAGAAGAACAAATAATAACTTTTGTGTAATGCTTTCCAGGTTGGAAATAAAGTCACAAAGTTTGGGGGCACAAGCAGAGAGGACTTTAAGCCCTCTAAAACAGCGATAACAATATTGACATTGATAAAGCTTTTCACATGCATTATTCATCTGATGGCCCTTCCTTGCTCATGACAACCATATAAGGTAATCAGGGCAAGGCAGCTTTCAGCAGTAATAAAAAGTAATTATTTATCCCACTGGTAAGTCCCCACAAGGATTTCTGCCCTTCTGTTGTGTTTATGTTCCCCATTTTGTATGTGACCTGGGTGTACTCAGGTCTCTCTTCTCCATGAGAAAGAAGAATTGGATTGGTTCAAATTCTTATCCCATGCCCTCAGAAAATCCATTACCCTTTCCAAGATTTCTGTCTGTTCCAGAGGCTTATGTCCTCAGTCTCCCCTGACTCTGACTTTATGCCATTTCTTAAGTCTAACAAACATTTAAGAAAGAAATATCACCATTTTTGTGCAAACTTCCAAAAAGGGTCTTGGTCTCCATTCAGACTCATAGTTGTTCCTACATCTTTGCCCCAGAATTGACCTAGATATAGAACTCAGTCCTATTCTTTATTCTACACACACACACACAGCCTTTGTATGTAAAGAAAATTGTGTTGCAGGTTTGGATACACAGAGGAGTGGGCCTTTTACATGAAAGAATAATACAAACCCCTTAAAACTGAACATTAGGGGCCGGCCCGGTGGCGCACTGGATAAGGGCGCCGCTTGGGAAGCACGGCGGCGCTCCCGTCTGAGGGTTCGGATCCCACATACAGACCGGTTCCCGCTCACTGGCTGAGTGAGGCACGGGAGCAGCACCGAGGGTTGCAATCCCGTTGCCGGTCCCCGGTCCGGTACGGGGGCAACACTGAGGGTTGCGATCCATTGCCGGACATGGAAAAAGACAAAAAAAAAAAAAAAACTGAACATTAGATCTCCCTATGCTGATGGGTAGTCTCCCTACCCATTTTGGTAGGCCATCCACTATCTCCTCTCTTCCTTGTCTTCTCTTTGTTCTATTCTCTTTCCACCCCCCAAATTCACACTCATTGCTGCAGGAGAAATGACTAGCATCTTTTCACCAGGCCTCAAGTTCCTTGTCATCAGATGCTCATCTTCTGTCCCAAGCAGTTTTATCAAGGTATTTCCCAAGACCTCCCAAAACAGGAGGGAATCTGGAGACAGCCCTGAAGATAATATTTTCTGAATTACAAATACAAACACGGAAACTAAGGCTCAAAGAATGTATGTGACCTGCCCGTGACCAGAGGAGTTAATATCACTGCCAATCCTGTGTTAACTGAAAGACACAAAGCCTCAGAGACACAATTTTCCAATAAAGCTCTCAGTTCCAGGCTGTGGGCCTGTTTTAAGACACAATCAATTGTGCTTAAAACATTTTAGGGAAACAGCATGGCCGTCTCCATCCAGCTCCACGAAGGGTGTGTGAAATGAAATTGTGGTGTGTGGCCTGCTCGGTGCTTGTCTCGTGATGGTACAGGATTGTGGGTGTTGTCTCCAATTGCCTCAGGAAGTGTAAACACTAATGTTATTTGGCTTCTACTGTGTGTGATACTTATTGAGCAATACAGATAAAATTAGTTTCTATTCCAGTAAACACAATACCCAATTTAAAGAGAGTCTTGGGTTTTCTTCCCTTTTGTACTGTTTTCTTCTTCCCTTTTGTACTGTTTTCTTCCTATACTGCTCACTCTCTTTATTATAATGTGGTTTGGACTTGCTTTCTATTCATAAATCAAAAGTTTCCAGCAGTAATAAAAATAATTACTTATTCCAATGGTAAAGACTCACAAAGATTTCTGTCCTCGTGTTATGTTTATTTAGCCTGGACTGAGACCTATGTTAGATTTTCTAAGTAAACACAGCACATGTAGCACTCCCCAAACAATCTGTCCCTGAGGATCTCACCAGCTCCTCAAATCCTCCTCTTGTATCTCCAGACACTTGTCCCCAAAACTATATGGATGGAACAGTCCAGGACTAATGTGGAGACCCCAAATCAGAGGCTGAGAGAAATGTGTCTAGTCCCATAGGTACAATGCAATGTCAAGCAGGCCTGGTTGTAGCACCAGAGCCTCTGACATGCAGTGATGGATGTGTCCTGGCAGGGGGCAGAACAGGGACAAGTTCAGGAGCAGCGAGAAAGTAGGCATATGAGGGAAGTCTATGAGTAAGTAGCAGGCTCCACCTTGATTTTTCTCCCACCCAAGGGGTGAGGGAAAGTCCAGGGTGAGATTGGACAACATCTCTAGGAGGACTGAGATATTGGGCAAGTTACCAAGACAAAGTTCCAAACTCATTCATTTATTCAACATATATTTTGTGAACAACCACTACATATTGGGCATTGCTTTGAGAGCTGGGGAAACAACAATGTAAAAGATAAACANGTTGGAAATAAAGTCACAAAGTTTGGGGGCACAAGCAGAGAGGACTTTAAGCCCTCTAAAATAGCGATAACAATATTGACATTGATAAAGCTTTTCACATGCATTATTCATCTGATGGCCCTTCCTTGCTCATGACAACCATATAAGGTAGTCAGGGCAAGGCAGCTTTCAGCAGTAACAAAAAATAATTATTTATCCCACTGGTAAGTTCCTACAAGGATTTCTGCCCTTCTGTTGTGTTTATGTTCTCCATTTTGTATGTGACCTGGGTGTACTCAGGTCTCTCTTCTCCATGAGAAAGAAGAATTGGATTGGTTCAAATTCTCATCCCATGCCCTCAGAAAATCCATTCCCCTTTCCAAGATTTCTGTCAGTTCCAGGAGGCTTATGTCCTCATAGTCTCCCCTGACTCTGACTTTATGCCATTTCTTAAGTCTAACATTTAAGAAAGAAATATCACCATTTCTATGCAAACTCTTCCAAAAAGGGTCTTGGTCTCCATTCAGACTCAGTTGTTCCTACATCTTTGCCCCAGAATTGACCTGCTATATAGAACTCAGTCCTATTCTTTATTCTACACACACACACACACACACAGCCTTTGTATGTAAAGAAAATTGTGTTGCAGGTTTGGATACACAGAGGAGTGGGCCTTTTCCAGGAAAGAATAATACAAACCCCTTAAAACTGAACATTAGATCTCCCTATGCTGATGGGTAGTCTCCCTACCCATTTTGGTAGGCCATCCACTATCTCCTCTCTCCCTTGTCTTCTCTTTGTTCTATTCTCTTCCCACCCCCCAAATTCACACTCATTGCTGCGGGAGAAATGACTAGCATCTTTTCACCAGGCCTCAAGTTCCTTGTCATCAGATGCTCATCTTGTCCCAAGCAGTTTTATCAAGGTATTTCCCAAGACCTCCCAAAACTGGAGGGAATCTGGAGACAGCCCTGAAGATAATCTTTTCTGAATTACTAATACAAACAAGGAAACTAAGGCTCAAAGAATGTATGTGACCTGCCCATGACCAGAGGAGTTAATATCACTGCCAATCCTGTGTTAACTAAAAGACACAAAGTCTCAGAGACACAATTTTCCAATAAAGCTCTCAGTTCCAGGCTGTGGGCCTGTTTTAAGACACAATCAATTGTGCTTCGAACATTTTAGGGAAACAGCATGGCCGTCTCCATCCAGCTCCACGAAGAGTGTGTGAAATGAAATTGTGGTGTGTGGCCTGCTCGGTGCTTGTCTCGTGATGGTACAGGANAAATTAGTTTCTATTCCAGTAAACACAATACCCAATTTAAAGAGAGTCTTGGGTTTTCTTCTTCCCTTTTGTACTGTTTTCTTCCTATACTGCTCACTCTCTTTATTATACTGTGGTTTGGACTTGCTTTCTATTCATAAATCAAAAGTTTCCAGCAGTAATAAAAATAATTACTTATTCCAATGGTAAAGACTCACAAAGATTTCTGTCCTCGTGTTATGTTTATTTAGCCTGGACTGAGACCTATGTTAGATTTTCTAAGTAAACACAGCACATGTAGCATTCCCCAAACAATCTGTCCCTGAGGATCTCTTCCCCAAACAATCTGTCCCTGAGGATCTCACCAGCTCCTCAAATCCTCCTCTTGTATCTCCAGACACTTGTCCCCAACACTATATGGATGGAACAGTCCAGGACTAATGTGGAGACCCCAAAGCAGAGGCTGAGAGAAATGTGTCTAGTCCCATAGGTACAATGCAATGTCAAGCAGGCCTGGTTGTAGCACCAGAGCCTCTGACATGCAGTGATGGATGTGTCCTGGCAGGGGGCAGAACAGGGACAAGTTCAGGAGCAGCGAGAAAGTAGGCATATGAGGGAAGTCTGTGAGTAAGTAGCAGGCTCCACCTTGATTTTTCTCCCACTCAAGGGGTGAGGGAAAGTCCAGGGTGAGATGGGACAACATCTCTAGGAGGACTGAGATATTGGGCAAGTTACCAAGACAAAGTTCCAAACTCATTCATTTATTCAACATATATTTTGTGAAAAACCACTACATATTGGGCATTGCTTTGAGAGCTGGGGAAACAACAATGTAAAAGATAAACATAGTCCCTACCCTCATGAAGCTTATAATCTAGCAAGGAAGACAGATCATAACTAAATAATCATAGAAATGATTAATTACTGATATAAGTGCTGTGAGGAGGAAGTATGGGGCCTTTAAGAGTGCACAGTCGTGAGCTCTAGCTGGGTCTGGGAGATTTAAAGCATTGCTGGGGGAGTAGGATTTAGATTACAATCTAAAGGATGAGTTGGTATGGGAAGGGCAGAGACTGGAGGTCAGAGGTTAGAGGTCAGGGAAGCAGTAAAAGAGGAAGGGTGAACCCAATCAGAGGAAAGAGCTCACACAAAGGTCTCGAGGTGGGAAGTAGCTCAACCTATTCAATGACATGGAAGAAGGGAAATGTGCAGATGGAATAGATGAGACAGAACATGGTGCAAGATGAGGCAGAGAGAGAGGCAGCCAGGAGGTTGTGAAGTATCTTGGCGTAGTCATAGTCATGGCATGGGGAGACTGAGAATGAGGTCCCAGGAGCAGTAGAAGCCACTGAAATTTCTTTCGAGAGTAAGTAACATGATCTAATCTGAATTTTTAAAAGATCATGTTGACTCCTATGTTTAAAAAAAAGAAAGACAATAGATTGGGGGCAGAGAAGGGTAAATGTGGAGAAACCAGCTGGGAGTCTCAGGAGAATCAGAGAGAAGCCAGGTCTCAGAAGTGATGCATGGGGTGAGGAGTGGATTCTGGGGAGAGATGAGGACCAGAGACTAACTGGGTGCTGGTCTTGGCAATGAGGCCCTAGGTCAGATTTAGTTCACGGCATGGGGTGAGGAGTGGATTCTGGGGAGAGATGAGGACTCTGGGATCAGGACCAGAGACTAACTGGGTGCTGGTCTTGGCAATGAGGCCCTAGGTCAGATTTAGTTCACAACTAGGGTGCCCTGGCCCTGCTAAGGCTCAGAGGGTGTGGCTGGGCCTCCTTGGCAGCCCCTAGTAAGGTGAAACTTGATCTCGTACAGGCAGGACAACGCAGAGCCTGCAGGGAGTGATGAGTGGCCTCAGCTGAAAGAGAGGATGTGTGCCACTTTCCTAGGACTGCTGTCACAAAGCACCATAATCTGGGTGACTTAAAACAACAGAGGTTTATTCTTTCACAGTTCTGAAGGCTAGCAGTCCAAAATTAAGGTGTTGGCAGGGCATGTTCCCTCTGAGACTCTGTGGAGAATCTTTCTTTGCCTCTTTCTAGTTTCTGCTGGTGGCCATCAGTCCATGGCCTTCCTTGGCTGAATCACTCCAATCCCTGCCTGTCATCACATGGCATTTTCTCCACCTCTTCATAAGACTGTCTTCTTATAAGGACATCAGTCACAGTCGATTAAGGGCACACCCTACTTCAGTATGACCCCATCTTAACTAACTACATCTGCAATGACCCTATGTCCAAATAAGGTCACATTCTGAAGTACTGGCATTAGGACTTCAACATATCTTTTGGACTACACGATTCAATTTGTAACAGGAGGGTTATTGAGGTGGGGGCCACCACGGCCTGACCCATCCCTTCATACATCACAGTCTCTCTGCCCAGCAAGACCTATAAGGGTATCAGCCCTAGTGAGACCTTAGCTTCCAATATCCACATCTTTCCTTTCTGAAACAATTATTAAACACTTAGTCTGGGACACACACTGGGTTACAAAAATGAAAAAGACATAATGACCACCCCCAAAGAAGCATGTGCACTAGGGAGACACCAACACATAAATAAGCAGTTACAGGACACCCTGGCAATTGCTAATAGGGAGGAATATACAGAGCAGCAAGGGAAAGGAAAAAGAGCTCTCTGTGCATGGGAGAGCGTGTATGTGGGGGGCAGGGAGTAGGGAGGCTTTCAGGCTTCACAGAGGAGGTGACTCTTAAAGAGTAGACAGTCATTCGCCAGAGAGAAAAGACCTAGAAGAAGAAGAGTCCGCATGTGCAGGGTTCTTGTGCATAAATACATATTCAGTGCCTACCATATGCTGGATACTGTACTAAGCATTTGGGATACATTAGTGAATGAAAAAGCAAAGACCTCTGTCCTCAGAGAGCTTCCATGTTTGCGGGATGTGAAAATGGAAAGCACATGGGTGAAAACTGTCTGGGCAACACTAAGAACCTCAATGTGGCTAAGTGTGACTGGGGACGGGAAGGAATTTAAGCTACAGGATAGGAAGGGGCCACATTATGAAATCTTTTTGATCACACAGAAGAGCATGAGATCACAGGAGCCCATTTTTCTGGATTCTGTAAAGGCAAGGACAGAATATTAGCCATCTTTGTATCTCCAGCACCTCATACAATGCCTGACAGATGGCAGCTGCTAAGAAAGTAAATGAATGAACGAATGAATGCGTGGCTTAAGACAGGCCAGCAAACAATGAAAAGTGTGTTAAAACACACTAATTCTCAGTGTAACATAAAAGAAATAATTGGGACAGGGAGACCAGCTAGAAGAAATTGCAATTGTCTAGATCAATGCTTGCCAAATAGGTTTGCTTATTTATTTATAAGTGATATACATCACTACCAAAACACTGATATATACATTAATGAAACACACCTAAAAATAGCAATTTTAACAGGAAAAGTTAGAGATAATGGGAAATAGAAATTCTATTATTTTCTTCCTCTGCTCTGGTGAAGACCATTTTGGAGACCAGTGCTCCAGCTGATGAGGATTGAAAGGTGGCAGTGGCAACGGAGATGGACAGGAGCAGCTTATCTGTGGACAAATGGTGGCTCTGCTTCCACACAGCACAAGAGCTGAACAGCAGCCAGCCCTGCTGATGAGGAACACCTGAAGACGTGAGTCGACGCTGAACTGCTGCTCCAACACTGAGCTGTACAAATTCTGAAGCTAACTCCCACTCTCTGACCCATGAGGAGGGATTGTGGTAAAACACACCTTGTCCAAGATTAGGAAAACACAAGGGTGAAGTAAGGAGAGAAAAAAAAAAAGGGGGTGGGGTGGGGGGGAAGGTGGCTAGAAGAAATGTGAATGAGGCCAAGGCAAATACCTTCCTTGGAGGATGTTTACTGACCTAGATCTACCAGCAAGTGGTAATCCCACCTGGGGCCTCAAGCTGTACAACCAATTCCCAGTTTATCCCCTCCTGTCATGAAACCAAAACAGAGGAAATAGAGGGGCTGTAGCCAGGAGGTTCATCCACACTGATGATTTGCCTACTCTGGAAATTCCTGCAGTTAGGGACTGTCCCTTATGACTTTCCCACAGGCTATCTTCTCTTGAGTACTTGGATAGCCTAAGATCAAGAGCACTGTTTAGCTCTCAACCTGCCATACTTTCCTCTTCCCATGTAATTTACCTTGACAATAATATTGTCATTCTCTAAGCTATTAGCCTAGAAATCTTGCACTTAAACTTGACACTTTCTTATCCTTTGATCTTTCTATAAATCTACTATAAAATTCTGTTGCTTTATTCATTTATGTATCAGTTACTCAGCGTCCACTGTATGTTCTGAGCAGGAGTTCAGGAGAGGTTTTCCAATGATCTTTTGATGATTTATAGCTGAAGTGCTCGCAGACGTTCTTACAGGAGTCAGAGGGTCATCAGTATGTGGTCAGACACAGGTCTGAACCTTGGCCCAGGCACTCACTTACCAGCTGTGACCTTGGGGAAATTCCCTATTCTCTTTGCCCCTGCACCCTGATCTGCAAAGGAAGATAATGATATTACCTCACAGTCTTGTGTAAGGAATAAATGAGACACACATCATTGTCATGGAACAGAATGGGATTTGAATATGCAGTCAGAGACCACAGCTTAACCAAACCAGGGAAGAGGAAAGGAGGGAGAGAATGGTGAGTCATCTATTTGAGCTGAGGTCCAGGGTGGATGGGAAGCAGAGCAAAAACAGGCTAGAAAGGCAGGGGAGTTGGGGTCCCATCATGGAGCACTTCAATACCAATCTGGGGGAGTTGTGGTAAATTTGATAGTTTCTACAATAGGGAGAAACATGATAAAGATTTGCTCTGACTTGATCTGTCAGATGAGAGTGGCTGAGATAGACAGTGAGGAGACCAAGATGCTTCTGAGCTTCAAGTCTGGGAAGACCCTCGTGCCTGCAGCTGGAAACAAGTAGCTGGGAGGAGATACTGGCTTTTAGAAAGAGATGTGTCAACTCATTGAGCTGGAGCAGAGGGCAGTACATCCAGACCGAAACATCTAGCAGGCAGATAGGAGTGCTGGCCTCAAGTTCAGGGGAAAGGCTGGCCTGGTGGGACAAACTTGGAAGACATCCATGAAACATAATTGTTAAAACATGGATAAATACCCTGAGGAAGTTCAGGTGCCAGAGGAGAGACTCTAGGAAATACTACTATGGGAAGTGGGAAAAGCAAGAGGAGTCAGAGAAGCTAAGAGAAGAATTAGGATTTGTAGAATCATGGGATTAAAAGAAGAAAAGTGTGTCAAATCTTACAGGTAAGGACTGAGAAAAGGACTTTGAATATGACAGGGAAAGCCACAGGCAACCTTCAGCAGGACAGCTGAGGAAACAGGGCACCCTTCTTCATAGTTTCTGCAGCTTAAAATAACGCAAGACTGGTAGGAAAAGCTTGATAGATATTGGCTACTTGAAGCACAATAGCTGCCATATCTTTGGCTGAATGGCTTCCACAAAGCACCTGAGTCCATTGCCACGGTCCACTTCATGTTAGATTTCTTAGCCTGTCCTGGAAGAGAAATTGGTTAACTCTGCCTCTGAAGTGGTGGTAGGGGGAGTTCACAACTGTATTAGTCATTTTTGTTGCTTCTAACAAAACACATGGAACTGGGTAATTTATAAGAAAACGAAATTTACTGCTTACAGTTTCTGAGGCTAAGAAGTCCAAAGTCCAGGGAACGCAGCTGGTGAAGTTCTCAGTGGTGGTGACAGTGATGGCAGGGGATCACATTGTGAAAACGGTGGAGCAGAGAGAATACAGAGAGACAAACTCTCCTCTCCCTTCTATTAAAACCCTCAGAACCACACCCCTGACCACCATTTTTAATCCATTCTTACTGTATGGTCCTACAATCCAATCACCTCTTCAAGACCATGTCTTTCAATTACCATAATAGGATTTCCCACCCTCTTAAGAGTCACAGTGGGGGCCAAGTTTCTAATAGATAAAACTTGGGAGACACAATTCAAGCTTCAATGAGCTTTGGGTGGACATAATTTAATCCACTATAACAACCAAAAAGGAGTTGTTTCCTTAATCCTGTACTCTTGGACATGAGGATTCATTTAACTTCTTGCCTGTCTTTGGTCCCTCTAAGTTAGGTAGAAATCCATCTCTGTTTTTAACAGCTCCAGAGGCAATTCTTCAACATCTTTTGGAAATCTGGCCAGCCCGTGGCTCACTCAGGAGAGTGTGGTGCTGATAACACCAAGGCCACAGGTTCGGATCCCATATAGGGATGGCCAGTTAGCTCACTGGGTGAGCGTGGTGCTGACAACACCAAGTCAAGGGTTAAGATCCCCTTAATGGTCATCTTTAAAAAAAAAAACAAAAAGCTTTTGGAAATCTGTTCTATGGTTTCTGAAAACCCTTGCCAATGTCAACTAGAAAATAGGCCCCTGTGACCCAGAGTTTCTAAAAAGCTCACTTGAAAATTGAGTAAAAAGCTTTTGGAAATCTGTTCTATGGTTTCTGAAAACCCTTGCCAAGGTCAACTAGAAAATAGGCCCCTGTGACCCAGAGTTTCTAAAAAGCTCACTTGAAAATTGAGTAATGAGTCAATCAAAAGGAAAAATAAAGTCAGAGATCGCCCTGCTTCTGGAAGGACTGAGTGTGGAGTCATCTGCTGCTGAGGGAGTGGATTGTAAAGAAGGCACAGAGGCCAGCATCCTGGAAAGTGTGCTGTAGGGCTCTAACTCAGGGAACTGAGGAGCTCTGTCATGCCCCAGAACATCAAAAGCTTGAAGTACAAAGGAGCATTTGTGCTGTGCCCTGAGAATAAACTCCAATGAAGTTATTCACAAAAAATGATTGTCGTCAAGGTCTTGTCATTGGAGTTTTTCCATTTCTTGGTACCTAGAACTGATAACCCTCAAGACTGTGTCTAATGCTCAAACACAAAGGGCACCACTGAACATCAAGGAGGCACACTGGGAAAAAAAGTGAGAGGACAAAGAAACACAGTGCAGAAAGCACTGGGCTAAAAACATGCTTGCTGTAGACAATGAGGCAGAGCTTATAGGGAAGATATGGGAAATCATGTTTGAACAGATCTTTAAGACTGCTTTCAGTTATTCAAATATACTGAGCAGCTCCTAAGTACCAGGCACTAGGCTGGGCAATGGGGCACGGTGGCATATTCCCTGGAGGAGTGAACAGCCTACTGAGGATGACATGTGTGAGAAAACACTGTGAAATAGCACAAAAGGTGTTTATAGAGGCAGGGGAGACCCACTATGAGAGAAAGAAGCTTAGAAGAAGAGTAGCACTGAGAAACTGTTGCACTTCTGGGGACTTCATTCGAGTGACATGTACTGGTGCACTGGCATTTGCAGACTGAATATTCATAAATGATGACAGCCTCCCGTGAACAACCTGAAAGGTCCCTGTCATGAGGTAATTTGCTGAGACACAAATTTGAATGGGCTGCTGGGAGACCACAGTGTACTTGCCAGCCACTTAGCTAGCAGATGGACCACACCCAACACCTGGCACTTGTGTCCCAGTACAACTTAGCTCTTCTTTTCTCATTGACATACACAGTAATTCTCATACTGTGATTAATTTTTTTTTCTTTGTAGGGTCAGGGAAACACAGAATTAATAAGGTAAAGATATAAGGTAATGAAGTAAGGAGTTTATTTTAATGGCAAAATTTATTTAAATAGCTTTAGAAATTTCCTTGGCCCCATATTTATAGAATCATATAGGATTCCTTACATTTTTCAGTTATACTTTACTGCATTTTATGGCGGAAATTATGCGCCATGGTGACATTCATGATTTTGGAAACTTACCAAGGTCATGGATGAGCCCTTCAAGAATGTCAAGTCTGTGAATAATGAGTTATATTTTACTGGCACTCTAGTGGATATAATAAGGTCTTATTTTAAGTTTGCAAAATAAGATATATACTCCCTTACATGATTTTTCTATAATTTGGGAAGGCTACCATCCCCCTTCACTGTTTATGAAGACTTAGCATGTGTCATCAGAAGACAAAGAAGATATTGATCTACAAAACTATAGCTTGACAAGAAACTCAAATTAACAAAGATAACTAAATTCCCAAATAACTGCTTTTCTTTTGGTCTATTTCCTAGAACTCAAACCCTGGTTCCCTCCCCAAAATACCCTCCAAGCACCTCAACTTAACATAACTTCATCCACAACCCCAACCTGCTTCCCCCTTCTGTCTCCTTCTGACCACACGTATCTGATCACTGAAGCTGGAAAACTGAGAGTTGGCTTAGACCTTCCCCCAACAGCTAATCAGTTACCATGTAAATCAACTTTACCTCCTAAATGACTCTCAAATGCAGCCAGGCCTCTCCGGCCCCATGGCACTTCCCTAGCTCAAGGCCAAATCATTTGTCATCACAATATCCTGAAACCCTGCATCCTCTATCCTCCACATTAATAGAGTAATTTTTCTCAAAATGCAAATCTTGCCTTCATCAGCTTCCAGTGAAGATCAAGATATGGTCCTATCAATAACTGGTTCTTAAACGGTGTTTCTGATTGATATCCATGGTCTGGTCCTCACATAGAACTTTGAGAGACCCCTTGACTGTGAGATGTCTCTACTCCTCTCCCCCCATGAACACACTGAGTTCTTTCATACCTCTATGAATTTTGCATTTGCCAAACTCTCGTCCCACACTGCCCTTTCACGCTTCTCTTCTTGGTGAGCCTTTATCAGTCCTTTAGGATCCAGTCTGAATGTCACTGCTTCAGTAGAGACACATGCAGATCTCCCCTTGGCTCTCCTGTTTGGCCTTCCATGGCACTGGGTACACACCCCTACAAGCATGTGTCACAGTTTACTGTAACAACCTGTTAGCAGGTTTATCATCTCCAGTGATCCATGTGCTCTTGTTCAACCTTGAATCCCTGGTACCTAGCACTATGCTTGCTTGGCTCCTGCCAGGCAGTCAATAAAAGTTTGCTGAATGAAAGGGCAAGTGATTGAGGTCTGTGGCTGCATGGTAAAATGAGAGAGGCATGTCATCAAAGGGAAAAACTGCTTTCTTGTTAACTATAAAGTGAACCAAGGTGTCAGAAAAGTTAAAACAAGGATGAAGAGTGCTTTTAAATCTCAACCAATTTTTAAATCACTCATCACATCTGTCCTAGCTGAAGACTAACTCTTGCAGCCCCCTGTGGCCTGTTAGTCAGAGTATTTCACACTTGGGCACCAGATCCAGCAAATGCTCAATGATCATGGAAGAAATATCTAAAAATACCTTGAAAATATAAATGTAAGATGATGCCCAATAAGAGCACCTGCTAAACATTTTTCCTGTTTGGTACATTAGACCACAATATCAGACACACGACAGTGGTCATGCTGTACACAATGTCCAATATCAGTGGTGGCAGTTTCCACAGGACAGTTGCAGCCAGGCTGTTCTTCTTTCATTCATTCATTCACTCATTCACAGACAACTGTTGGGCAGCCACTAAGTGTCAGTCACTGTGTTGGGCTCTGGAGAAGCAAAGTCAAAAATGGGTCCCTGAAATTCCAGGCTTTAAGTGGGGTAGATGGATTACTACACATGGGTATATTGGACTTGTATTATTAAGCAGTTACTATTTAATTCTATCTGGTTCAAAACATGTTCTCAAGTTCCCCTCGTACCTCGCAGGCCCTGGGTAATGTGAAGAAGGCTACTAAATGTTCTAATCCAGCTAGATAGACGGACATACTATGCACAGTCTGTCTCAGGATGCAGAGACGTTCAAAACGCAGCGTTTTTCAAACCAGGGAGAGTTCACCACTCTAATTCTCCAATGTGTATGTGGTGTTTGGTTGAAAGAGCGTTTTCTAATGAGGAAAAGATTTGGATGAAGGCAGGCAACGAGTAAAAGCTGAGCTCGTGCTTCAACCAAAATCCTGGCATTTGAGTGACCTGGCGTTAGGAGACGGAGGGACCCTTCGGGTACCCTCATTACACACAGCGGTGGAAAGAAAAGCTTCCAGAGCAAACCCAGTCAGGGAAAGAGAGATCTGCACTGCACTGAGTACCACGGCTGGAGCCCGCGATTCAGCCTTCCTCAAGATAGGATACTAGAGGAGCTCAAGCCTAACCCTAATCTAACAAGCCATTTTATTAATAACGACCAATCTCAGGTAAAGTTGCTCCACCAACCTCTCGGCTGCCCCAACGCTCAGTCCCCGAGCCCCTACTGGCTGCCGGGCTCCCACCAGACTCTGGACAGCGCCGCGCCCTTCTCGGCCCCACCCATCCCACGCGCCGGGGCTGTCCCGGCACCCCACGCCCAGCCCCCGGGCGCCACCTGCCGGGTCCCGTCCAGACCCAGCCCCACGTGCCGGGCCCCACCCCGTCGCTGGCGGCCCTTTAAACACCCCCACCCTTACACATTACCCACCCCCCCCACACCCGGACGGCAGCCGGAGAGGGACAAAACGCATGGCGTACAGCCAGTTTCCTCCGCGGAGCACGTTCCGAGAAGCCCTAGTCTGTGGGTCCTTCCACCCAGGGCTACAACCCCTCGGCGCCCCCCCAGGCCCGGGCTGCCGAGCCGAGGCGTGTCGGCGCGATCCGGCTGCGGGGCGTGGCCGGCGGGAGCGCGGGTCCCCGCCA
>NW_007731152.1:130174-132800 GCF_000696425.1 Galeopterus variegatus | reverse complement strand
GCGCTGCCCCACGCCGCGCCGCGCCGGCGCCGGGCGGCAGGATGGGCTGTATCCAAAGCATCACCTGCAAGGCGCGGATCCGGCGCGAGAACATCGTGGTGTACGATGTGTGCGCCACCATCGACCAGTGCCCCACGCGCATCGAGGAGACCTCGCCCATCGTACTGCGCTACAAGACCCCCTACTTCAAAGCCTCGGCCCGCGTGGTCATGCCCCCCATCCCCCGCCACGAGACCTGGGTGGTGGGCTGGATCCAGGCGTGCAACCAGATGGAATTCTTCAACACCTACAGCGACCTGGGCATGTAAGCGAGCGGCCGCGCGGCGCCGGAGCGGGGTCCCGGCCCCCTTCCGCACTCTCTCTTACCGCTGTCCCCATCCTCTTTCTAAACCTTTCTCCCGCCTCCTCACCCACCTCCCTCCTCCCTGTGCTTTTGTTTCAGTGACAGGGCGGGTGTAGGGAGGCTCCTTGCGAAGGCATTTTCTCGTGGATTGCTTCTGACTCCCCTGAAACGCGAGGAGAACGGTGCGGGGCGGAAAGAACGCGGCAAGGAGGGTTCGAGAGGCGGAGGTGGGGGTGGCTGGCGAGTGCCCTGGGAGTTTCGGGCGCCGTCTGTGCTTTGCGGGGAGCTCCGGAAGAGTTTGGGGGGAACCGTAGAGAGAAGAGTGGAGTGGAGTGCCGAGGGCGCATGGGCTGTGCCGCGCGTCCTTTGGAGAAGCCGGAGCGGGCTTGGAAGAGAAGGTCCCGGGCGTCCGAGCAGGAGTTGATGGTTCTGCCCTTGCCCACTAGAATGTTGGATTCGAGCCCTTGCACCCCAGGCCAGGGAGCCCGGAGGCGTTTCCATCTGGATCCGCAAGCCGGCAGAGCCTCCTGTCTGTCTCCGCGCCCTCTGGCTGAGTTCTGGGGCGGTGGGGAGCTGGAAGGCACCGGGCGGGTCCCGGCCAAGCAGGGCTGTTGGTCTTCTTCGAGCAGGCGCCGGCTGGCGCGGCGCGGGGTGTTTCTTATGCTCAAGAAAAGAATGGGTCTCCTATCTGTCTAGGGTCTTTACTTTTCAAAACTTTCCTAATTGCGACGTAGGAAGGGACTCCCCGGTGCCCACCGCTGAATCCTGTCGGAGAGCTGGGAGCTCTCCAACTTCTTTCAGCAACGCCGGTTGGTGCGCCCCGGGCTTGGCGGCTGCGGCGGAGACCCGGGATCGCCCAGGCTCTTCAGCCTGCGGGAACCGACAGCCTGCATCGGAACCGCAGGGCCCGGGCGGTCGCGTCCAGGACTTTTTTATTTACTAAATTTTCATAACTCCCCGCCCGACTCCTTTGAGAAGTAGACTCTGAGCAGTTGGCAACTACAATAGCTAAAAGGTTTGTGGCCTGCGTTCTACCTGCTGTTTCAGTGTAGATCTAGAACACCCTAATTAGCCCGCAGCCTACAGGGAAACCCTTTTTCTGGTAATTCAACCTCATTTCAGTCATTAATCGAAAACTTTAGAGCTCCCAAGGTTCACCTATTTAGTATGGGTATGGGGTGGGAGAGTTTCCATTTTAAATGGTCAAACCATCTTTTTAGCAGCAGTTTTGAAGCTTTTTGTTGCACTCTGAGAGCATGTAAGTTAACACTAGTCATAGGCGCTAAAAGGAATTTTGACAAGTCGTTTTGTTTCCTTTTTCCTCCCAAAGGGTTTGCAGTTTCTGTTAAGCATAAAAGCTCAATGCTGTAGAAAGCTCATTCCTAGTGAAGAAATGTGAAGCCCAGTTTCTAATATGCCTCTGCACACTGTGTTCTTGTCTTTCTGGAAGACAGCTAGATGTAAGAAATGGGGGACATATTATTTTGTATGAATCATGCCATTGAGAAACAGACACACCCTCAAAAGAATGACTATATCCGAATACAAGTGTCTCTTAAAATTGTTTATTTATTTAGTTTTTGAAACCCATTATTTCCAGTCACAACAGGGAAAGCCACAGACAGGGCAAGGGCCCCCTTTCTCACCTGCCTGGCCTCAGCCTGATGGCTGTGGGTAACCTTGCTGGAGGATAGTAACCACTTACCCTGGCAACCTGGGGAGTACTGAGGAGAGACTCCTGATGGAGTACACTGAGGAGAGACTGAGCAGAAGCAGCCTCATTTTTCCCAAGACTGCATAATGGGACTCTGTTACCTTAAATCTGTTGTAAATCAGTCAATCAAAAACAAACATTTAAATAAATAATTCTTCCCATAAAATATACAGTATATTCTACCTCAGGAGAAGTAGAGCTAACATGTAAACAGACATGATCCTTGAATTTCCTTGAATCTATAGGAGCTGTGTCCACGCTGGGACCAACTTTAGTAGGAATGAATCAGTGACATGTATTTCCTGACCCTTCCCCTTTGAATTCTTGCATTTGGGATTAGGAAAGAGGTTTTGTTTTTCAACCGCCACTTTTGGTATTTTAAGACTCTTGGTTTTTATGTTGTTGATGCCAGGGAACAAAAATAGTCCTCGAGAAATCATAAAGCATATTATTACAGATCTCTGTCCAGAGTCTACCTGTCTCTTCGTGGTTGTGATAATTGCTATGTGTTTAAGGCCACTTTGGAGCCTAGTTTTGATTGAACCAATTTCCACAAAATGTTTACACCC
>NW_007731152.1:126821-129251 GCF_000696425.1 Galeopterus variegatus | reverse complement strand
TGCAATGTTCTGTCATGTGAAGTGTGATATGGTGAAAAGGTCTGGGTTAGAATGCTGCCTTTTCAATATTTTGGAAAGGACTGTGCCAGAGGAAATCTACAGCTTAAAATGGCAAGAAACCTGTCTACAGGATTAAAATAAAATACAAGCTTTTGTGGTTTAAACTTTAAACTTTCCAAGAAGGAGTAGGTTTCTAAAAGAGTATTTGAAAAAGTTGATGGCTGTGATGGCCAGAGCTTAATTTGAACTTGAACTCAAGTGACTTGAAGCTTCTTAAAATGATTCTGTAGGAACCAGGCCGATGAATACTTGTAGCACCTATTTATTTCTCATTTGGCCCTGGCAAATCCTGCTAATGCAACCTTGAACAAACTGCTGCAAATCTTCACATTTTTCAGGGAGGAAGGGCTTCTGGCTTTTCTCAATCAACCCATCAGTAAACAAATATTTACCAAGTGCCTCTGTTGTGCAGGCACCAGCAAAGAAAACAAAGGAATATGGAGGCAGACTCCTGCTCCTACACTGGTAGGAGGTATGAACACATGCAGAGAAAACCAGTGTTCCCCAGCAGTGTAGGAGAAATGCGTGAGAGGTAGGAGACCAGGCAGTGTTTTCTAGAGGTGAAAGGATTTGAGCTGGACTCTGGGGGATGGATGACATTCAGTTAGACAAGGAGGAAGGACTGATTCCAAAGGGAGAAAACAATGAATGTATGGAGGTAGGAAAATATAAGGTGTTAAGGGTGTAAGTAGGCTGGAGTAGAGTGTTCAAGAAGGACAGGAGTGGAGATGAGGTCTGAAAGGTAGGTCAGGATCTGTTGGGGAGAGCCTAGGATAACACAGTCTGGAAAAGAGAAAGTGAGGGTCAGATCTTCTTGACCAGACAGGGTGTCAGGAGGCTGTCCGTACCTTCTTCATACTTCTTGGGCATGCAGAAGCTTTCTGATAGAGACTGAAGACTTTTGTGACGAAACAGTTTTGAATGCTGGAGCCCAATACCCAAGTGGTTTCCTGCGTGACGTTGGATGTGGTTTGGGGTTCTTGGGCCTGGGGTAAATGAAGTAAAGCTGAGGTCAGGGGCACATCTGGCCATAGCTAAAGGCCCTTCCCACTCTCTGAGCCCATGTGCATTGTCTTCTAGAGCTGTAAGGGAGCTCTTCATGTTCAGTCCCTGGCTGATGGTTTGGAAGCCATCACGACTGCCAATTTGGAGAACACTGGCCTGGGTGAAACTTTAGGAGGTCATAACTCACTCCTCTCCTTCAAGAGACAGCTGCTGCTGGTCTCTCTACTCTTCTTTGAGGATTTGACTCTACCCACCCACTTTGTTGCCGGTTCACTTCAATCCAAGCTGGTTTCTATCCATTTGGAAACTGCTTCTGCTAAATTAGTCCATGATTTCCATGTTGCCAAACCCAGCAAATACTTTTGAGAGACACTCACCTTTTCAGCAATATTCCTCGTAGTTGACAGCTTCCTCTGTCTCGAATCACTCCCATCTTTTAGATTCCATACTATTTTTCCAGCTGTTTCACTATCTTTATCTCACCTCCAAATGTAGTTCATCAGGACATTTTCCTTCTCATTCTATTCTCTCCTTGGGTAATTTCATCCCCCGCAGTGGCAGAAAATGCTCTGTGTGATATGCAGTCACCTCCAGTCTAGGTTTGTGTGTCTATGCACAATTTCCATTGGGCTGTCTGAAAGACATCTCAAACATAAAGTATCCGCACCAGAAGTCATGATCTGCACAGTAGCTCCCACCTGAAATCTGCACCTCCACCATTCTTCCCCATCTTAGTAAATAACACCTCTACTCCCCGAGTTGCTCAAGTGAAAACATCTGTGTGTCATCCTAGACATTTTCCCACACATCCAATCCATCCTCAAATCCTACTGATTCCATCACCAAGATATGTCTGTGATCCAGCCACCACTCTCTTATGTCCACAGCTACCATCTTAGGACACGTCATCATAAACTGTCACCTGCCCCTGCAGGGGCTCTCTAACTGAACTTGTCACCTCCATTCTCACCCTCACTCCAGTCATTTTCCCACATGGCAGCCAGAGTGACATATTAAAAACAAAGATGTTATCACTTTCTTGCTTAAACCCTTTAATGACTTTCCATCACAATTGGGATAAAATTTGAAAATCTCTTTTCATTCTCTGAATTTCTGTTCTAAAGCCACGTCAGCCTTCTTCTACTTCTTCAAAGGAACCAACTTTATCCCAACTCAGAACTTTTCCCTATGCTGCTCTCTGTCTGAAATGTTCTTCCTGCCTACCCTGTTCTAGCTAATTCCTACTCCTCATTCAGTTTTCAACTGTTACCTCCTCAGAGAGGCCACCCCTGTTTCACAGTTTAAATTAGGATCCTCCTGTTCTCTTTCATAATGTTCTGTTCTTTGTGTGTGTGTGTGTGTGTG
>NW_007731152.1:125640-126186 GCF_000696425.1 Galeopterus variegatus | reverse complement strand
TGTGTGTGTGTGTGTGTGTGACTGGTAAGGGGATCATAACCCATGGCTTGGTGTCGTCCACACCGCACTCAGCCAGTGAGCGCACCGGCCATCCCTACATAGGATCCGAACCCGCGGCCTCGGTGCTCCCAGCGCTGCACTCTCCCGAGTGAGCCATGGGGTCGGCCCATGCCCTGTTCTTTTACTTGTAATGGTTAGTAAGAATGTGATTGTTTATTTAACTTCTGACTTGTCCACTAGGATGTAAGCCCCATCAAAGCAGATATTGTATCCATTTTATTCTCTATGAACAGTCCCTGGCCCATAGCAGATGTTCAGTAAACATTTGTTACAAAATAAATGAGCCATTTTTCTCACCTCAGATAGTCTGTGTCCTCTCGAACAAATCATGTCTCTTCAGAATGAGCTTTTCATATTAAACCTAAGCCTAACCCCACAAAGCCCTTGAACTCAAGACACTCCGGCAGTTGCTTAACACTAACATAGTTTAACTCTGCTGTGCTTTTGTCATCTTGTTCTGTAGTAGCCCACCACATGGTCTGCTCA
>NW_007731152.1:117356-124964 GCF_000696425.1 Galeopterus variegatus | reverse complement strand
CCCTTGAACTCAAGACACTCCGGCAGTTGCTTAACACTAACATAGTTTAACTCTGCTGTGCTTTTGTCATCTTGTTCTGTAGTAGCCCACCACATGGTCTGCTCAGCACGGGGCTTCTGTCTGTCACTTCCTCTGTCTCCCTGCCCCATTCTGTACACTGGCAGTGGTGTTCTGCAAGCACTGAAGCCTACCCGTCATATCACCTGCCTGCTGCAAGGTGGCATTTGATGTCTGCCCAAGGAGACGTGACATAGAAACCTTGCTGTAGCACTGTTCCACCTGCATCACTAACTCGTAAATCCCAGGACATGTGGAGGAGTTGGCTTAAAGGCCTTTCCTGGTAGAGTCATTTCTCTCTAAGCTAGAGCTCCCTGTCTTGTTACCAGATACCTGCAGCTGTGTGCCCAGCGTGGCTTTCAGTGCGGCCCTCACTGATCGTAGAGATGCCTCCTTTGGGCAACTTGCTTGTGAGGACCAGATCGGCCCATCTGTCCAGGGAATCTGATGGGTCTCCAGGCCACTTGTGCCAATACCCATCCCCCCTTCCCATTACATTCCAGCCAGGAGGCTCACCACCTGGACATAGCCAGAGCTGCTCCTCACCAGAAACATGGGGGACCCCGGTCTAGAGCATCAGATGGGAAAACAGGATCCAATTCCCTTATTAAAGTCCTGAGTGCCCTTGAAGGAGAGATGGCCTAACCCTTTTGCCTCTAATCTTTTCCATCTCTGCAAAAGAGGAACAGCAGAGGATTAACTGGTCTTATCAGCAAAGCACTAAGCTCACTGGAGATAAAGCACAGCTCTGGAGCTGGAGGGGGGTTGGAGGCATAGGGAGGAGACAAATGATTAGGGGAAAAAGTAGAAGGTGAGAAACAAATGAAGAGTTAACAAGATGTGGCTTGTGTGCCTGGGATGCTCATCTATAGCTGCTTGGGTGCTGGGTTGATTGGGGAAAGCAAGGGCAGGAGAGAAGCTGAGAGGGCACTGGACTGCAGAGTATCAGTGGCTTTCCATGAGGCAGCAGGGGCAAATGCTGTTTTTGAGGCCAGGTCTGCAAGAGGTGTCATGTTCCGGGTTAAAAACTGAAAACTGGCAATTGATTAAGGAAATGCCAAATCCAGTGTGGAGTATAAGATCCTAAGTATCCTCTTTCTCTCTAATTTGTGCTATACTCTCATCTCATCTGACCCAACCATGTTAGGAGCTAGGTACTATTATCATGCTTACCTTTCTGATGAGGAAACTGAGGCTCAGGGAGGCCAGCTGGCTTGCTTGAAGCCATACATATAGTAAGTAGCCAAGCCAGGATTATAAGCCATGTCTTCTGACCCTGTGTCCTGCCTTTCTGTACACTGCTGCAGCTGGCCCTGTAAAGGGGACAGTCAGCTGTCCGTTCAGATCAGCACTAGAAAACCTATTAGTTATGGCTGCTGTAACCATGAACCTAGCTCTTTTCCTCAAAGCTTCTTGTGGGGAAGCTAGGGTTGCCCAGAGGCCCCAAGTAAATGATTATATAGCCTCCTTCTTCCCTTGGCCACTTTGGTCCACGGATAAGTTGTCATGGATAACAGAGGGGCCATGATTCCCATTGTGTTAACACTAAATAGGCCACAAGAAGTGGCTGTAATTTATAAGTTGGTTATTAAGGACTCCTTTGAGAAGAGAAATAATAGGAAATTAGCAGTAACAGAGCATTCTGGTGAACACTCACTGAGACGTACAGCCTGTGTGGTGCTGAGGGTCCCTGGGAGTACTTGGAACCTGTACACCAACAGCAGAGATGCCCACTCTGTGGGATATTCCCCCACATGAGTGGAGTCATGGGGTAGGTTGCCTCTCGTTCTCACCAGTCCGTATCAGTGTTGCATTTAAGGATGGTTCTGGAGTTGTTGATGTTATGGGTTTTAGTAAGGAGGGGTGTGAGTGTGCATGTGTTGGGAGAGTTGTCCACATCAAGGAATGCTTGGTTAGTCTGGGAGGTGCTACTTGGGAAGGAAAAGAAAAAGGAGGAGAATAAAATAGCACACATAAAAGGTCTATGTGCCTGGCACAGTGCTGGATGCTTTCCATTCATGGCCTCTTTGAAATCTTACCCAGTGAGGGAGTTCTACTGCAAGGTTCAGGAAGGCTCAGTAACTAGCCTGAGGCCTCATGGCCAACCATGAGCCGGGCCAGGAGTCAAGCCTACGTATTCCAACTATTGTAACAGACTGCCTTACCTCCCAGGAAGGAGGCTCTCCGAACTTGCTCTGCAAAATAATAATGATGGGCCTTGCTTGATTGTTTTCTCTAATTTGTATGTTCCCTCCTTTGGAAATTGAGTACGTTGCTCTGAGATTATGTATGTGCGCCTCTTTGGATACCCCCTGAGAATGACATTAGTGATTAGCAGTAAGAGGCGCATCTTGGTGAGAAGATTCAAGCAGAGACGGCAGGGAATGAGCTCCATCCGTGCTGAGGAGCTCATGCCCTGGGAGCAGAGGGCCTGAGCTGGCCAGTCTGGGCTGCAGGTTTTTGCCCTATGCCTACACTTCCAGGAGCAAGGAGTGTGTTCCCAGCAGGCCACATGTCAGCCCTAATGGGCAGCGCTGGGTCCCAGCAGACAGCCACCCAGGCCACTCAGGTACTGGATTTGGAGCTGTTAGTCTCTCAAACTCTCCAGACAGTTGCTATTTCGGAAGGTGATTAGGAGGAGGAGAAAGATTCTCTTTTGGTGGTGGAAGGGACCCGTGGCTCTATCTTCAGTTTGTTGGACATTCCCCTGGCTCCCAGGAATTCCTGTACTATTCCTTGTATGGAGGCCCCCTCAGGCCACCTTGTTAGCCATGTGGCCCTTGCTCCCTCGTTAGGTTCTGGGATAGAAGCCAGCTGGAACTGTTCCCTGTGCCAGCTGGAGAGATAGCTGCTGGCTGCCCAGCACAGAGGTTCAAGACAGAAGACCTGAGTTCCAGTGTCAGTTATGTGACCTTTGGCAGGTCCTTCAAAAGTTCAGTGTCCAGTTTGCCTGTACATCAATGGACAGTAATAAGATCTGTCCTGTCTCCTCCACAGGGGTGAGGAAAGCAGTAATGTGCTGTGTACGTAGTGTTTTTTATTATTACAGAGTGTGTCTGTTACTAATACTAGAGGGTGACTCTGGATCAGCCTTAAGAAACAGGAGGGGTGGTTGTGGCCCTGTGGCTTCGCTGAGCAGAGCAGCATTCATAATCTGCTGAGGGGTCCCTGACATGGCAGCCACCACCCACTCACAGCTCCACTCAGATCCCGAGGGGAAGAGGAAGGCTTGTTTTGTACCTCTGGAGCCAGGGCTGTTCACTCATACTCAGAGCAGGGCGATGGAAATCACCCATCCCACCCAGAAGTCTCCTCCTGGCTGTGCCCTGGCTGTGGACTCTGGGCAGCATCTAGGACCCTGGCTGCTCCTAATCTCTGGGCATGATGCCTGCAGCTTAGCCACATCCTCCTGGGGACTTCCTGCCCCACTCCTGAGCCCTCCCTCAGTGACAGTATCAGTCAGACTCGGGTAAGGAGTGACAGCTTGTCCAAGCCAAGGACTCAAGGTGGGGTGGGGGAGGGGAATATCGCTGGAGTGTGTGAGCCATGCTGTTCGTGCTCAGGAAGGCTGTGGAGTGTCCAGCTTGGGTGGGCGGATGAAACCAACCCCTGAAGTCATTTGTATCCCGAACTATACTTTACTCTAAGTCCCTTTTGTCATTTCATCTCTTTGTAAGAGGACCTGACACCATTAACTTCACAATATTTGTGAAACATATTTAGGGCCATAGTTATTCCCATTTTAGATAAGCAAGCTGAGGTCCAGAAAGGGCTCAAGGTCACCCTGGCAAGCGCTGGTACAGTCAGACCTGGAGCCCAGTGCACGGTCAGCCAGCCAGGTACGGTCAGCAGGAGGGGTCATCCTCAGAGCTGTGTGCATTGGGCACCCCGGGTCAGCCACCATGTGGGCACTTTGAGGGGCATCATTTATAGTATCTGAAGATGAGAGGGAAGGCAGGAACATGTAAATGTGTTCAATAAATGCAAGGGGAAATTTTCACGCTGTCAGATTAAACCAAAATAAGTAGGACCATGTGCCATTTGATGGCACATCAGTGGGGTTGCTGTGACAAACCTGCCTGGGAAAGCCTCTGGCTGGCTCCCACTCCCAGAGCTGACCTTTCTGAGCTGGCTCGTAGGCCTGTGTCAGGCCCAGGTGGAGGCTGTCAGAGGTCTGGCTATTGGGAGGCAGTACACTGGTATCTTCAGTAGTAGTCTCTGCTGCATCCTCAAGGGGCAGGCAAGCCAGGCAGGCCAGGCAGGCCAGGGCTTCTAGGGCATGAGAGGTGTTAGGGATAGGCTTTGGTGAGTCTGGGAGCTGTCAGAGACAGGCAAATTAGATGTCACTTCATCCTGGGTATGGAGCGTCAGGGGCCAGGATACGTGGGGAGGGAGAGGCTTGAAAGGAATCAGACGTGTGTTCTCGGAGCGCAGGATGTTACCTTCTCGTTCCTCCTCCTGAGAGCCCCACCGCTGACCCTGCATTTCGGAATGACGTCCTCCACACCCGGGCTAGGGAAGTCAGTTCAAGAACAGGTTTTTTTTTAGATGACTCAACTATTTGAGAATCTGTTTCAAACTCTCATCAACCATCTTTACATTCTTTAGGGACGATGAGAGATTTGTGCCACAAAACTAAACCCCGATCTCCTGTTGAAATATTTTCTTGGCCTAGGGTGCTGAGTAGCCTGTCTTGCTGGGACATTTGTACACTTTGAGTGATGGGCGATGTCCACTTACTGTCTGCCTCCCCGTGAAACCACAAGCAACTTACTCGACTTAATGTTAATAATGACAACTATTGTTGAACACTTAACTAGTGCCAAATGCTTCTAATGCACTGTCTGTGAAGTAGGCACTGCTGTTATTTTCCAAATATTAGAAATGATCAAAGAGGCCTAAAGAGGTTGGGTAACATGCCCAGCATTACCCAGCTTACTAGTGACAGAGCCAGATTTAGAAACCAGATCAAACTAATGCTGGTGACTCTTTATGATGTTGTCCTGCCTCATAAGGGTTGAATGAACGAATGAACGAACGAATGGACAACTGAATGAATGAATAGGGAGAGGGCGTGTCCAGGACATTGCGTGAATGCTTGCTTTGGTTCTTGCTGAGGAGACCTGGGAAGCAAAGGTTTTAAATCAAGTTGGAAATGGCCGAGCTGCCTGGCGCACTCAGCAGGTCAGGATATGATGCTAATAAGACCAGGGTCATGGGGTCAGATCCAGGAGCCATCCCAGTGCTTGAGTTAGTACCCCTTGCCCTTCCAGTGACATTGAAAGTGACTGCTACCAGCCACCAGTCACAGCAGGGTCTGTATTAAAAAGTAGAAGAGTAGCCAGAAAAATGCTTGTGGTATGTCAACAGAGTCATCCTTGACTCAGGTGGTATTAGGACAGTGTAGGAAGTCATCCAGCCCAACTGTCCATTTTACAGATGGGAACGCTGAGGCCCAGAGAAGGGCAGTGACATAGCTAGTGAGTGGTAGAACCATAGCCAGTGATCTTGACCACTGAACCTTTACCTTTGGCTCACTCCATGGGTTGAGGCTGGAGGCACCCCTAGCACCCCGGATCTGTAAAGCAGTAACTGGTGGTCACCACCTCCTATTTTTTTCATCACTTCCCTCCCTGCTTTTAGGTTGCTGAGGGTCCAAGTCTTTAGACAGAGATGGCCACTTGCCCAAGAGAGGAAGCAGCTCAGGGTGCAGGAAGAACACATCCCTTAGCAGCACAGAGGAACTCCAATCAGCCAGGGAATATTTACACAGTTGCTGGGAGCAGAGAGACCAGCCTATCCCCAGTGGCCATAGACAGTGATTAGCAAGCAAGAAAGGAGAGGGTCTCCCTAGAGACTCCCATCACAGATGGCAGGAAGTGGGCTGGTTTGGCAGCCTGAGGGAGGAAGAACGTATGGGGAAATTGACATAGATGCCCAACAACCCACCTCCACCCCTCAGTACCCCCAACCCCACGCCAGCCCAGATGCTGATGGCATTCCTGGGCTTCCTGGCCCCCTGCCTACAGACAGGCAAGGTATCTTCATGGCTCCTGGCAGCTCCAGAAGAAACAAGATCCAAGTGGTGTCAAAGATGACAGATTGTGAGGGGGCCAGGGGACCTCCCCTGACAGCAGGGCTCAGCTGGGAAGCCCCCGTGGAGCAGAACAGATGGGGGAAGTCTGAGAGGGATATCCTAGCAGCCTGGAGGCTCTGTCTCTGTTGTAGCTTTTAGTTGGGTTTTGCTCAATTTTTTCTTTCTTTTTTTTTTTTTTGTCTTTCTCCTTTTTTCTTTTTGCTTTTGTTTGTTAACTTGAGGCACTTTAGCTTAGGGACATGATCTAATTTGTGCTGTCTCTGCTTACCCTAAAGGAAGTGGGTTGGCAGGAGCAGGAGGGAACAGGTTCAAGCCACTCCACATTTTGTTTTGCCCTTTTTGGGATCTTCGTTATAGAGGAAGAACTGCAGAGGGGGTTGAGTGTGTACCTACAAGCAGCCTGTCACCACTGCCTGTCTGGCTGACTCCAGAGCTGTAGTCTTAGTCCCATTCCAGGTTGCTTCTCATGAGGATGACTCTGGAAATCAAGGGCACTGTCAAGTGTCCATCTCCCCCTTACATAGTCCTGTTCCAGCCTGGCCCTCCCTCACAAAACTTGCACTAACCTACCTCTTGCCCTTCCTGGAGGCCTCCCTGGAGGAGGAGGTGTCCTCAGATCTCCTGGCCTATGTGGGTCCCCAATATTATCCCGCCCACCTGGTGTGGCCTGTTCAAGTCCTATAACTCTCAAGGCTCCTGACTTTCTGATCGGCCGCACTGCCTGATTCTTCAGTATTTGTTGCCAGGCTCCTGCCTGCCTTTGTGCAGGTCTACTAATTGTACTGTCTCTGTGTCCAGCCCAATGCCTACTTGTCTGGTTTCTAGCCCTCTGCTTTTCTCAGGCTGGTTACTCTTTCGGACTGCTGGTCCTTAGCCAAATCCTGTCCCCAGAACTGCTGTTCTTCTGGATCCTCCTACTTCTAATTGGCTCCCTCTCTTGAGCTTACCCTCTCCCACTGAGGTTGGAGAGACAAATACAGAGGGAGCCACAGCTGGAGGAGCAATGCTGTCCTTCCCCCCAGGAGCAGAATCGCCCACCCTTCTCCTGGGAGCCACGAGCCACTCTGACCTCCACATTCCCTCCAGCCTGGCTGGGCTTCTGCTTTCAGCTCATGCATGGGTTTCCAAAAGCCATGGATGATCTTTATAAAAAGGACTACTTGTGACTCAGAGGGGCAAGTAATAGAGTTCTGGATGTCTGGTGAAGGAAGCTGAAACACAATTAAGACCAGAGTATTGAGTATTGAGGACTTCCCCAGAGCAGGTGGGGTTTCTCCAGTGTAGGTGGCGTTTGAGGACGCAGAGAGAAGGGGGATTCAAGAAGCATTTGGGCCAGTTCGTTCATAGAGTCTGTAGCAAAGAGAGGGGGTACAAAAGAAGTTTAAGAACATGTTTTACTGCCCTTGTCCTCTTGGTACCATCAGAAATGCCCTCATGTCAAGAGCAGACTCTAA
>NW_007731152.1:115230-116423 GCF_000696425.1 Galeopterus variegatus | reverse complement strand
GCTAAGAGGTTCCTAAGAGGGAAGGAGGGTAGGAGCCAGGAACACCAAAGTGGTCTTTCCACAGCCAAGGTGGGGGTCCTCCTGCACTGGCCAGTGCCTGGGCTTCTCAGACGTCTCCAAGAGACGTTGTCTTTTCAGAACCTGAATATCACAGAGAATCTAGACCATCTGGGTACCTGTGGGGTTGCTTCATCACAACTGAAAGATTCTCAGAGATGGAACCATTGCACAATT
The DNA here is from genome assembly GCF_000696425.1 of Galeopterus variegatus. Classification (NCBI taxonomy): domain Eukaryota; kingdom Metazoa; phylum Chordata; class Mammalia; order Dermoptera; family Cynocephalidae; genus Galeopterus; species Galeopterus variegatus. The sequence goes on along the minus strand of NW_007731152.1, from coordinate 116,189 downwards.
AGACCGAGAGCTGGACCTGGAGGAAGGTTGACTGAAAAGGGTCGTGGTGCAGATTCAGGGCTAAGAGGCCACTTTCTCCGGTGGGAACCACCAGGCCCTCAAGGTGAATGGAAGGGGAGAAGTAGCATTTGTCCACTTGATAAAGTTTTTGTGGAAACCCTATCTGTTGATCTTTAACCTTAGGATCTGAACGCTGTTACTTTTTCATGAAAAAAATAATTGTCTTAAGCCAAATGGTTGAATAGCGGAGGGGGTCTGGCACTTGAAGCAGAGACACCTGGGAACAACCCCTGCTGGGACTGTTTGCGAACGCCCAGAGCCTCAGGGATTTCCTCTCCACTTACATAGGCTGAGGTTTCTGTGGTTTGTTTTAGCAACTTCAGACTCCAGATTGAGGAGACCTAGGCCAGGTACCCCCACAGTTGGACAAAAAGAGCAGGGATGCCTCTGCATCAGAACACAGGAGTGTTTAGGTCTTCATTCTGAGAGGGAAATCCCTGCTTGGATGCTGAGAGGTTTTTTCAAGATTTACCTTTAGCATCTGGTGCTTCCTGAAATGTCTGGTCATCAGAATTAGGATCTAGAATTACACCCTAGTATGTATGACTTTCCACAACAAGGAAAAGCATCTTGGAATATTTTCATGCCATCCCCAAAAAGCAAAGACATTGAATAAATATTCTATTAGAAAACCCCTAGTTAAACTGAAGCAGCATAACCAGAGAGAAAGAAGTGGGTGGACAGTCCAGTTGTCTTCATTGGGACATGTCAAGAGCTAGATGCGTCCAGAGTTCAGGAGCACAGACAATTTAGAACGTAGCACTGAACTCCTGAGCTGTTATAATTCTCTTTTTTTTTTTTTTTTCTGACCGGTAAGGGGATCGCAACCCTTGGCACAGTGTCGTCCACACCACGCTCAGCCAGTGAGCGCACCAGCCATCCCTATATAGGATCCGAAC
>NW_007731152.1:112854-114358 GCF_000696425.1 Galeopterus variegatus | reverse complement strand
TATATAGGATCCGAACCCGCGGCCTCGGCGCTACCAGCGCTGCACTCTCCCGAGTGAGCCACGGGACCGGCCCCCGGAGCTGTTATAACTCTACATGCAGTTGTTTTCAGTCTCAGGTGTTTACCTTCTTCTCTGATGCTATCCGCATGACCATCAAACTTCAAACATTTCTGATTTGCCTGTATGTATGCTTTAAAAGAATGTGTATCTTTTATGTCCATAAGACCAAGCTAGTTAATTGTATTGTGCAAATGTTCTGTATTCTTGATCATTTTTATCTGCTTGACCTATTATTGAGAAGATCTGTTGAAATTTCTCTCTATGGTGATACGTTCTTAACTCTTCTTACAGTTCTTTCCGTTTTTGCTTGTCTCTATTTTGAGGCTGAGCCTGTTTACTTTTTGAGTTTTCAGTTTCCTTTTCATTTTTGACCCCTGGGAATTTATTTTGCAAACTCAACCATGCATTCAAGAAGAAATTTGTAATGGAAGGTTTTCCCAAGATATTTAGTCTATTATGATTCGCTTACTAGATTCTTCTTTTTCTCAATGATAGACAATAGTAAGCTTTTAATGGCTACATTTTACAGTTTGAGTGATTGTCTTTCAAAGCAAGCTGCCTGTCTAGGCAAAGCTCTTTGATTTAAACAAACAAACAAACAAAAAACACAACTAAGGTTTCTTAGCACTCTGCTGTTAGGAGTGGAGAGAGGAGCCAACGCACTATGAGGGTTTGAGTCTAAGGCCGAGGACAAGGGAGTCCAGCAAGTTGCCCCACTGTGCACTGGGCACAACCACCTGGGGCATACCTCTGCCTCAGCAGACCCAGTTTCTTAGAGGCATTGTAAAGAACTCTTCAGAATGACTATGGCATTTGTCACCCACCTGTACATACTCCAGGGTCCTGAGTCTGCCTTGACAAGCCGGAATGTTCTGAGGAGGCTGCATTCCTAAGATGCCTCAAGGCTCCCCTAAAGCACAACCATCCTCAGTGTCTCCCTGCAGCATCAGAGTCAGATGTAGCTGGCTCCACATTCGCCGCGCCTGTTCCCTGGCCTTACCCCAAAGGCTCATTTTGCGCTGGCATTTGGCTTCTGGCAGGCGGTAAGCTTGTCTGCTTTCTTCTCTTCCAGATGGCTCTGAGAAGGACCAACCGAGGGAGGGGAGGTGGGGGCTCTGGGACCTGGAGGCAAAACTTCTGCCATTTGGAAGGTACAACCAGGGAACCCCAAGAAGGCACATGCCAAGTACCACCGTGGCCCTCAGCAGGCTGACTCTGTCCACAGGTGGGGGGGTGGGCATGGGAACTCCCTGTGTTGAGCTGTTCTGGAATGGGCAGATGTCAAGCTGGTTGGGGCAATATAAACCTAGAATCTAATGAAAAAGGCTAGGCTAGAACTCCAACATTTACAAAAATGTTTTCAAGTAAGTTACTTCTTTTGAGCCTCACACTCACTCTTAGAGATGGTATGATTGTTTTCCATGTATCAAGTGAAACCCAAGGC
>NW_007731152.1:107082-111879 GCF_000696425.1 Galeopterus variegatus | reverse complement strand
GATGCTTCTCACCACCATCATGCATGCAGGTGCTTCACCTAAAAGAGAGAAGTGAACCTCAGACTCTAAGCAGTGTGTGAGAAAGCTGGGAACAGCAAATAATTTGGACGTCTCATAACAAAACTATTTTAAACACTCTTACCAAGCTACAACTATATGAAAGGTCTTTCAAGATTTACCCATAAACCAACAAACCCTCCTTAAAACCTGTTATCAAAAAGTTGAATTCTTTGATTTTCCAGCTTTCTAGACCCTTCTTCCCATCTTACTTTGCATTCTTCTGAGGTTTCTGCATGGGTAGACCACAGAGGTAGAGATTCATGGTTGCTGTTGTTGCAGTTGAAGCAGTAGATTAACAGGAAGAGTGTACCACCATGAAGAGCAAGAGGTTCAGAAGCCACCAGTATCCAAGAATTCATTGCCCTTAACTCCTCTTTGACTGGAGGCAACGTATTAAAAAGCACAGACTCTGGAACATTAGTACATAGGTTCAGATCCTGCCTCCACCACTTATTAGCTGTGTGACTTCAAGCAGATTAACTAACCTCTCTGTACCTCTGCTTTCTCACCTGTAAAAAGGGGTAATAATTGTACCTACTTCCTAAAGCTGTTAGGAAGATTAAATAACTTAACATTTATAAAGTGCTTGGAACAGTGCCTGATGCACTTCAGGCACTATGTTTTTGTTTAATTTTTTTTAAATGGATGAACAAACAGCAGAAAGGACAAATATTTATTGAATGCTTGGTTCCTGTGCCAGGAACTATGCTAGGAAATTTTTCATACTATAAAGAAAAACTTGTTATGGTTGTATAAAAGCCCTTTATACAGCTGAGTCAGCCAGCTGAGCATGTTTATCAAGCACCAAGGTGCTCGGCATTGTGGTGGGTCCACTGTGGGCTGCTGGTCAGGGAGGCCCACCCAGAGCAGGAAGAACCAAGTAGACCCATCAAGACCACTTGACAACACCATAAATTGCCTTTTCATACAGCCTTCTCCAGACAGAATCGTGCCAGTTCTCTGATGCATCCGTATCGATTCTAACTTGTTCATCCTTTGACAACAAGAGAATATCTGGCCTGAGCCAGCTGCAGCTGTGGCAGGACTTCACCGTGCCACCTGCTCACTGATTCCCATCTAGGCATTATTATCACAGCATTGTGCCTGCTTTTTATCTCTGAAACCACAGCATTCTGGTAAGAGAGGTTGGCTGTTAACCTGGACAACCTAGGATTTCTGTGGCTTCTCACCACATGTACAACCAACCTTTCCTGTCCTGATGTTAAGCAAGTTTCCCTTCCCTGTGTCCCTTGCTGCTCTTACTAAGCTGAACTTTGTTCTTTCCTGACCACCCACCACATGTACAACCAACCTTTCCTGTCCTGATGTTAAGCAAGTTTCCCTTCCCTGTGTCCTTTGCTGCTCTTACTAAGCTGAACTTTGTTCTTTCCTGACCACCTCTGCTAGGGTGCGGGTCTTTCTGATCATGTCCTCCTAGATCTGGTTTCTCCTGAACTCTAACAGGAGAGAACCAGACCCAGAACTCAAAGTCCTGGTATGAGATTATGAGCTCAGAATTTCTGGGAACTCTGATGGTTTTGTGGGTGTGCTTGGTGGCATGGGGATTAGATCTGCAAAGAGATATTATAGGCCAGAGGTAAACTGAACTTGAGCACTGAATACTGAGGAGCTTACAAAAGAGGAAGCTCAGGATAACTCCTGCCAGCCAAGAAGAAATGAATACTAACTGCTCAGGAGACGATTTCTCCCTTTGCTGAGAGGTTGATTGAGGTGTTGCCTAAGACTCGTTATCCATGATTTGTCCATTTTGCCGTCCTCCTGGCCTTCTGGGTTCTGAACTTGAGCATCAGCTTAATGTGCCACCCCTTCCCCATTGTGTACTTCCAACCTCCCTTGTCCAAATCGTCTGGGTCCCCTTACAGGCAGCCCCAAACCCCACCAGCTAATTTCATATCTTGCCCTTGGCTGGTGAGAGCTCTGACCCTGGAGTGCTTGCAGGCCAGTTACAGGTTACAGAAATCTTGTCCTAAAACTGGTGAGCAAGAACGACTTTCTGTCCATCCTCATTCCCAGAGGACTGCATCTTCCTAGCCAGTCATCAGCCCTTTGTGCATTGTCAAAAATATTTCAAGCACCAGCTTTATATCAAGCACCAGGCTAGGCACTAGGGAGGGGTCTATGAAAATCAGTAAGTTTAATTCAGAGGTAGAAAAAAATGACTCAGTATCCTAAATAAATTTAATGCTTTGTGATCCCAGATGCTGTAAAACCCTGAATGAGGAAGATAGAAATTGGCCCTTGGGGTTGAAAGGCTTTTTAACAACATAGCGGTGGCAATAACTCCAAGACATCAGTCCATTGAATTAAAGACCTAAAGCATCCCCCTGCATTATCCTCAGGGAAGATTTTGGACCTTCCAAGCCATGGTAATGATAACTATCCTTCAAGTGAATATTAGAAGCTTACAAAGCGCTTTCATTCACAGCATTTCTTTTGCCCTTTGCAGTAGCTGTGAGAGGAAGGCAGAGAAGGTATTATCTCTCTTTTGCAAATGAAGAAACTGAAACTCCAAGAAGTTATGTGACTTGTCCAAAGCCAAAAGGAGCCGAGAAGAGACTTAAGAAGTGTCTTCTGATTCATAACCCACTACCTGTCCACTTTACCATCCAGCTAGCCTTTGGGCTCTGAATTTGAGCATCAGCCTAATGTACAGCCAACCAAGAAAAAGTGTTTTTCACCTTTCACTTGGAAAGCTTGTATGGACAGGCTCCATCTGGTGCCAAAAATGTGTCTAACTTGAGCTTATCTTTGGTAATGTACAGATCCAAGACTGGACGTTTTGCTGACTTTTGCTAAGATAATGTGTTGTGGCCTGTCTTAGAGTCATAAAGCAACTGGCGGGGAATTGGGAAAACATCTGACTCATCTGCTCCCCTCCTCCATGCAACCCAGAGGCAGGTGGATGTCCTGTGCCTTGCAGGCCCTGCTGTGCTCCTCTTTGCCCATTGATAGCAATGTGCTGATGCCAGGGTGGCATCTGGTACAATCTGCGGGCTGCCCTGGAAGGCAGGTTGCTAGCTACACTCTGGAAGGTTGGGTTGAGGTAGGAGAGGGAAACAGCACCCCCGGAATATAAAATCTTGCCTTGGTACCATGTGTAGGAGGCACCTCTGACTTGTGGCATGAACTGGATGGAAGCAACTATGGTGGAAGAGACAGGAGTATGAGGCAGTGATAGTGATTCCTGCAGTTCTTGGCCTACTGAGTTCGTGGATGTGAGAGAGAGGTTCAGCTTTTTGGTCCCAGGGCCATCCAGGTTGCACATCCTTCACTGTGACCAGAATGGACACAACCCAATTGGGGGGCATTTTCCCTGTCCCCCACCTGTCTTCTTTGGCACAGTTTGAGATTCAAGGAACTAGGGACCAATGTGTGGCTTTAAAATGATAGTGAAGCCTAGTAGGTAGTGTTGAGTCCCCCTATCCCCTACCCCACCTCTGGCTTTTTCAAAGAAACCCGAAACTGCTTCCTTCCATGGGCAGGCGTGAGTGGCTTTTTTTACTGCAAGATGAAGCGTTCCCAGAGAAGCCTCTGGGTGAGGTACCATGATGATAAACAGAAAGGGGCCTTCTCCCATAAAGAAATGGCAGCTCTCTCCTCCCTCACAGGCTCCATTCTTTTGATGTGCTTTTCCCCCTTGCAAGGGAAGGTTTTGCCCTGAGGAAAGTTAGTTTACACCTTGTTACTGAAGAAAATAGCTGAGGTTTGCGAAATAAACAGCCACCCACTCCCTCTCTGTCCAGAGCCAGCACAGTTTAAGATGAATGGGGACCTCTCTCGGCCCCCCTTCCCGCCCACCCCATTACTCTCTGATTCTTTCTGCTCCTTGGTGAGGACAGCCAACCTCCTTCTCCCCATCCCTGCCTCCCACCTTTGGAGGGAGACAGATCGGGATTGAGCTAATCCTTTAAAAGATATTTAATGTTCACATGCCTCCCTTGCATAGAAGCATTTTAAGGGTTCCTGTGATTCTGGATTTAAATCTGTCTCTTTCATTTCCTACAAATTTATTGCCATCTGTTGATTTTATTTCTGTGACACCCACGTCAAGATCATTCATAAGGAGTATCAGACCCATTTCTAGACTCCTTCCTTACTCACAGCTCTCTCCCATCCAAATGCCTGAGCATGGATCTATGAAAATGCACACACACTTGACAGACTGTCAGGCAGATTTGAGTTTGAGTTCATAAATAATTAGAAGTGGGCACCCACCAACCCTTCATCCCTTGGGAACCCCGGTTCATGGACCTGTTAATTTGGGTCCAGGATTTCTTTGGTGCCTTTTATCAACTGATTTGGATTCCTCATCATTATCTACCCCTTAATAAAAGTGCCTTCCTTTTTTATTTCAGTCAAAGGTGAGTTGGCAGGTTGTCTCATCTGCCCTTCAGCTCCTAAGAGCATCCATTCCCTCCCCTTCCTGCTCCGCCATCTCTCCGCCCACCCCCACCATCTATCTCTCTCTCTCTCTCTCTCTCTCTCTCTCTCTCTCTCTCTCTCACACACACACACACACACACACACACACACACACACACACACACACTGAGGTTCATAGGGCTTGGGTAAGGACTAAATGAGATGCTCTATGCAGAGTGTTCAGCACAGGGCCTGGCATGGAGTTAAGAGCTCAATACATGTTAGTACTGTTAGGGCCGGCCCGGTGGCACACTGCTACAGTGCGCCGCTTGGGAGTGCTGTGGCGCTCCCGCC
>NW_007731152.1:87287-106098 GCF_000696425.1 Galeopterus variegatus | reverse complement strand
AAAAAAAGGAAAAAAAAAAAAAAAAAAGACATGTTAGTACTGTTAGTCATGCTGTTTTAGTATATTCCGGTCCTGATGGTTTTAGTATATTCCAGTCCTGATATTGAATCTCCTAATCTTGCTCAGGTTTGTCCTCTTCTCTCCACCCACACTGCTAGTGCAAGCCTCAACATCTCTCCCCTGCGTTGCTGCCACAGCCTCCTGACGGGCCTCCCTGCTCCACACTCTTGCCCTCCGCCACCTGTCCTCTACACCACAGCCAGAGTGGGCATCTCAGAATATAAACATGATCATGTCACCCTCTTCTACTTAAAAGCTTCCTAAGGTTCCCCATTCCCTTCAGATAAAATTCAAACTCCCTGGCAAGAAATGCCATCCATGCCTCTGGTGACCTGACCTTCTCAGGTTAGGGAATGAGGAGCATCTCTAACTTGTCTTGTCTGCCAGCCCCTCCTTGGTACCTGGGCCAGAGCCACGCCGCGTGGTATGCAGTTCCCAGCCATGGCGCCCCGACGCCTTTGCACATGCTGCTCCCCAGCCAGCATCACCCCCCTTCTCCTAGAAGACACCTGTGCGTCTCCCCAGAGAGCCATCCCTGGATGTAGTGTCCACCCCTCCCACTGTCTCAGCCTCTACCATATATTAATAGGTAATGCTTATGTGTTCCCTAATATTTAATATGTCTTAACTCATTTAATCCCCACAACAACCCTATGTTAGGTACTGTTGTTATTATGGCCCCTTATAGATGAGGACATTGAAACAGAGAAATTTAGTGATTTGCCTAAACTATTAAGAGCTGGGATTTGAGCCCAAATGATCTGGCTCCAAAGTCCACACTCGTAACCACTGGACTCTGTGGCCTGTTATATTACTGTACCATTGACCAAACCACGGCCCTATCTGGACTGAGCTCCTTGAACTGGGAAACTGTGCTATTCATGTTTGAATCCTGGAGCCTGGCACAGGGCAGGAGCACGTTATTTCAGTTAACCCTTTAGTCCACCCATCTCTCTAGGCCTGTGGCACTCAATAGATTTTAAGACCTTTTGCAACCAATAGTCCACACATCATTCCATAAAAAACGGGCCTAAGGTGCCTTTTATATGCTACAACTGCAGGGGTCAGACACCTAGAAGATGAGGCCCCACCCTTGGGGAACTTATAGTTTGGTTGAGGAAATAAAAAAGATTACACACAGCCTAAAGTAATGATAATGATCTTCAGATCACAAACAAAACCAGTTTCTTTGTTTTATAGTCAATCCTCATGTAAAAATAGGCTCCCTCTTTTCCCAGCTAGACCCTAAACCCCTTGAAGGCAGGGACCGTGTGCCATACATATCTCAGTGCTGGTGCACCACTGAGCCTCTCTCTCTATGGGCTCAAGGCTTCTGCTGCTGCCCATGTCCCAGCCTCATTTATGCATTCTTCCCAGGCCCACCCAAAAGATCCAGGCATCTGGGAGAGTTCAGGTTGGAAGCAGATTTCTGGGCACAGAGTCCCAAGTTTCAATAGACCTGAGTTGTTCAGGACATGAGAACCTCCTTTAAGTGCAGTCTAACCCCCCACCCCCTAACAATTATTTTTCATTGCACAATGTCCTTGGTGACCTGCCTAGATATAACACCTCTACAAGGCAGCTGTCCCCTTCCATGCAGACATTCCCCAGGTCAAAGCAGAGCTGGTCACCACATGCCACTCACCCTCACATCCTGATAATCGAGGAACTGTGCCCAGGACAAGGAAACTCAGGACCTTTCATGGGAGGCATGCCCTGCATGCATGCAGAGAACACCTCAACTTTGCATGACTAGACTAAACTGCCAGCCTGCCTCCTCCCTTTCTCCATACTATTCAGCCCAGAGCAGTGTCCTTCCTCCAGAGTTTAGAGCACTTGCAGTCTGTGCCCGGCATGTACAGCTATGCATCTGTCAGTGTGCATGCAAAAGACAATGCAAGCTCTCATGGACTGTGCCTCGGGTAGCAGCCAGGACAACCAGAGGTGGTTGCCACTTATCTGTGAGACACCCTTTGCCAGACCCCATGTGGACATACAGCTCCCATCACCTCCAAGCTGGAACACACTTTCCTCTTCTGTAAAATGAGGATAAACATGCCCACCTCATCAAGTTTTTGTGAAGATCCTACATTTATTAGTTTAATACATATTTGTTAAGTATCTATCATGGGCCCAGCTCCCAGCACATAGTAAACACTCAATTTCAATAGCTTTAAGAAAATATGTTTTAGACTAAGGAATTTTAAAACCGCATGAAAGATACACGGGGAGAAATATTCCACTCTCTTCTTGCAGTTGTTTGACAATCTCTGTGGCTAAGATGTTCACAGAGAGGAGTATCTTGCTCCGTTACCGGAGTAAAACTGAGAGATTTCCATGTCCCCAAACCTCTGGTGTGGTCAGCATCAGCCTGTGCCCCATCAACCATTTGTCCCACTGTGATGTAATTGCATGTTGGCTTGTCTGTTTCTCCCACTAGAGACCATGAGGGCAGAGATCAGATCTGTGTATCTTACACATCATTGTCCCCATACCTCGTGCAGCTTCTTGTCCCTAGTAGGCACCTAACACATACTTGTACCACAGCAAGTGAGTCCTTTGTGAGTGTTCCACCTGCTCTTTAATGTCGAGGAGAGTCACTGACACGTTAAGAGGGTACACATTTTGTAAACATTTAATGCCCCTCTCATTTGGCTACTTTTATTTACAGAGGCAGTGAGGCAGCCTGGGCTTTGGTGTCCAAAGACAGAGTTGATTGGCTGTGAACTCTGAACAAGTTGCAGTTTCTCTGAGCCATAGTCTCTCCATCTGAAAAATGGGTGCATTGACAGTAGTAGTATCTACCTCACAGGGTTGTCTTGAGAGTGAACAGAATTATGGGGAACCTTGTTGTAAACCTCAAGGCACTTTCTAAAGTACAAACCAGAGGTGAACCAGTGATCAGTGCAGATACAAATCATGCCCAAAAAACAGGCTTCCATGTGTTTTACCATCAAGCATTTCTTAAGAGAACCTCAGCAAACCACAGTTTCCTAGTAATCAGCTGCTTATTTCATTGTTTGCAAAAAAGAAAACTGAGGCACATCATGATAACTTATTTAGCATCAGCAAGCTAGCAAAGGACAGGCCTCCTGCAGATCCGTTTCATCATCCCTCCCTTGAGCAGAGATGATGGCGCCTCTCTCCCTCCTCTAGCTCAGCTAAGACGTCAAGTTTCAGATTTATTAGTCACCCTAACTATCGTTTCCTGAAGGCTCTTAGCTCTGTAATGCTGCTGTCTGGCTTCCCAGATTTACAATCGCGGTTTCTAGCCCCTAACATCGTCTGGAGTCTGATTTGCATATTCTCTTTCACTGTCCAATCCAAATGCTCCCAGACAGCAGTTGCGCTGGGCTGGGGTGTGGCTGTGAGGTTGCGGTCTGCTGTTTCCCAGCATGTCAGCCTTCTCTCTCCAGGACAGTGCAGCACTCAGGGGCCGCATGTTGGTGGTAGATTGTGCTGTAGGGAAGAGTATATGTGCCGTCTGCAAATTTGAAGGCTTGCAGGGGTAGAGAGCAATGCTTCTGCTCCTGGAATGTCCAAGCCACTACTAGAAAGATTATCTTATGCCTTAGAAGGGTCTAGTCTGCTGAAGGGTGTCAGAGCATCTGTGCTCTAAACTGTCTTTCCTGCTCACTTAAAGCTGTCTTTTAAAGAGTTCTGCAGAAACCTGTTTCTACCCTCCCCCTCATCCTGCATGGCCTTTGCCACATCCTATCTCCAAGGCGCCACTGGTGATGATAGTGGGGAGGCTGCCACTTGGCCTCATATCCAGGAGAGTCCAGCCTCTTACCTCCACCCCTAAAGCAGGACAGCCCAAGTCGGACTTTCATGGGGAAGCAGCAAGGGGACCCTCAGAAAGCTCTTCATCTCTCTAATTGAAAGACCTTATTGTGCTACAAGGGTACTTCAAAAAGTTCATGGAAAAATGGAATTAAAAGATAATATGAATCCTGTCCTGAACTTTTTGAAGTACCCAGTACTTCTGAGGCAACACAGACCTGACTGATGGTGTCTACAGGAAGGGTAGCCTTTGGGATTCACCAGTCTGCTTAAGACCAGCCCTGCAGCGTCTGTGCCAGCTGCACACCAGATTTGTGCCAGGGTTCAAGTTGAAGCCCGTAGCAAGCCCAATCCAGACAAGTGTGGTCTTGTTGGTGTCCAAATGTTGCCCCTTCCTCCAAGAAGCCTTCTCTACCTCCCCAAGATTGGCTCCTTCTCCTTTTCCATTCCCTCTGAAATGTGCCCCTATATCACTGTGGCCATTTTATAGAATTTTAATTATTTGCTTGGGTGTCTCTACTAGACAGACTATAAGTGCCAAGTGTGTAGAGACTTTTTTTTCAAGTCTGTATCCCCAAAACCCAGCGTATTTCATAGCACATACTGTACTCTTAATACTTGTTAAATGGATAAAGAGTCTGATTACATATAAAGCTATATTGGTTTGGTCTAGGAGACACCAATTTTGAAGTTCTGCTATTCAAACGGACAGCATCGAGAAGATGGGAAATATATTGGTCTGGGATTTGTTTTGCCTATAAAGTTCCTGCGTCATGGAGCTTATCTCAGCTGTTTCTGATGTTGGCCCATCTCCTTCTAATAAAACCCTGATCCCAGGTTTCTCCTTCCATAGCTGCTATACCTTTATGGACCTCCATTTTTTTATGTGTAAAATGAGAGCGTGGACTAGCTAGAAAAATTTCTGGTGTCTCTCTTGCTGCTTTGTGATTCTGGAGAACACCCCAAGATGGCAAAGGGTCTGGGTATTCTTCATATAAGGTTCAAGGAACTGTTAAGTGCTTAGTCAGGGAGGGAGATGACTCAGAGAACGTGACAGCTATCTTTAGTTATTTGAGGGGCTTTCATGTAGAAGACAAAAAGGATTAGATTCTTTTGAAAGGCCCCCCGAGCTATAAACAAGACCAATTATTAATTCATTCAACAAATATTTGAGTACCTGCCATATGCCAGGCTTCTGGGTATTCTTCATATAAGGTTCAAGGAACTGTTAAGTGCTTAGTCAGGGAGGGAGATGAGTCAGAGAACGTGACAGCTATCTTTAGTTATTTGAGGGGCTTTCATGTAGAAGACAAAAAGGATTAGATTCTTTTGAAAGGCCCCCAGAGCTATAAACAAGACCAATTATTAATTCATTCAACAAATATTTGAGTACCTGCCATATGCCAGGCACTATTTTAGGCAGTAGCAATGCAGTAATGAATAAAACACAAAAATCCTTGCCCTTATGGAGTTTACATTCTAGTGAACAGAGACAATCCAAAACTAAAGTAAATCCAGTGGATAGGAGTTTCCCAGACTCTCATAATGAATGACCTTTGAGCTACTGAGTTCTTTGTGTTCAAGAATATATTTAGTACTTACAAATCTGCTTCCAATGGCTGCTTAGACTAAATGACCTTGTTAGCTCCCTTTAGCCCTACAATCCCATGAGTCTAAGGCTAGTTAAGATGAGTGATCTCTCTAACACCACTAGGCCAGCTCATGACCTCCACTCTGGGCAACTGTCATTCTAAGAGAGAGACAAGGTAGATGCACCCAAAACAGTACTTTTAGAATGTGCATTGCAGCGGCAGGGTTGCCTTTTCTGGAGATCACTGTGGTATTGAGGCTAAAGAAAGAGGGCCATGGGGGATGGGCACCTTGGTTGAAGGACCAAAGGGAGTGAGTCAGAGGAAGAGAAGGAGGAGATAGAGAGTGGGGGAGGTGGAGATGGAGGCTTTGATGAAGGAGTGAGGACGGGGCAGAAGCAGGAGACAGACAGGAAACCCAGCCTCACTCCTCTCTAGACCCTACTGCCATCATCTTGTTTCCTGAGGAGGTGGGAGTCTAGGTGCAGTGTCCCAGTTTCCAATCACAAGTTCAAACTCATTAACTAGATCTGGGACATCCATTCTGGGAGCAGGAAGGAGGGGATGAGAGGGATGGAAGCCCTGCCTGGTCAGGAGTTTTCACCTCCAGCCACAAAAACACTCTCTGTCCTGAAATGTACCTGGGACCAACAGTCTCCAGGGGATCTAGGGTCTGCTTCTGCTGTTAGCCTTGACTTCCTCCTGAGCCCCTACATGTGGAGATGTAGAGAGGAAGTCTGCAGGTGTGGAGCAGAAGCAACTGAGGAAGGATCTAGGGCCCCAGACTCCTTACTTCCCATAATACTCTGCATTTTGTCAGGCTGCTTATGCTTTTCAATGTTTTCACATCTAATGATAACATCATGGTGCAGTAGCAAGAATGTGGGCCTGGGAGTTCAGTTCTGGATTCTGACATTTCACTGGATTGTCAGTAATTCTGTAAGACAGATAAAACAGGAATTATTTCTTTGAATTTGCGAGTGAGGAAACTGAGTCACAGGGAACTCATTTACCCATACTTATGGAACTATAAGTAGTATTAGGCCCAGGATAGCATGACATAGTAAAAAAAAGGACTGGACTTATAGTCAAAAGTCGTGGGTTCAAATTTCACTTCCCCTACCATTCAGCTTTGTGACATAGAATACATCTGTTCTCTGATACCTAACTTTATTATCTATAAAATAAATAGGTTGGAGCAGAGAAAAAGAAAATATGGTAAATAGGTGGCATCTTTGGTCCTGTTAGTACTTTCCATGCCTGTGACAGACATGGCTAATCAATCACAGCACACTGTCCCACTGAGCCAGGTGCAGCCCCAGCGACCTCAGTACAGTGCTCCTTGGGAGCCAGTAGCCACTGCTGAAAAGTCAGAGTTAGCACATAAAGTGAAATTGCTTGCCATCCTTTTCTGTAGATCCTGTACATCCCTTTTCTGTAGATGATTAGAAAAAGCAACAGACTGAGAATGAGAAGACCTGGGTTCAGGCCTCTTTTCTCTCCCTTACGAGCTTAGTTTCCTCGCGGGTAAGTGGAGTGTAACAGCGCCTACCTCATGTGGTAGTTGTGAGAAATGAAGCATAAAAGGTGAGCAAGCACTTTTTACACTGCAAAGAGCAGTACAAGTGCATTCACTCTACAGACGTCAGTGTGTGCCCGCTGTGTTCCAGGACTGTACTAACGCACATGGACTTGAGCTCCCACCAGGCTAGATCCTCTCCCCTCCTGGGGACTGAGCAAGGGCCCAGACCATTGACACCAAGAAGCCTTGTTGCTGTAGCTATTCTTGGTCAGATACACTGTCCTGATTAGGGGCAGGGTAGCCCAGGGCCTCAGATAGAGGTGGACTTTTTTGTCACATAATGTGACATAATGAGCTCATTGCTTTTTCCTTTTGGCAGATCTTCCTGTTCCTCTTTACTTGCTTATCTGCTCTTGGGCTCCTTTATCTTTTGCTACTAATTATTGATAAAGTTATATTGTGGTAAAAAGAGAGAGAAGGGGTCCTGGTTCATAGTAACACTGGGAGTGGGAGTTGACAGGGACAGCAGTAGCTGTGAGGACAGAGGGGGTGAGGTGTCTCGAGATGGCTGTCCTGTTGCCCACGTCACTGATCCACTTACAGGGCCAGCACACAGCTAGAAGTCAGCTTCCCCAAACCTAATGCCCAGTCCCTGCAGGTTCAGTCCCATTACCCAGGCTCTGTGAAGATTAACGTGTCATCTTTAAGGCACATGGCCCTTGGAAAAAGCCGTGCTGTGAATTCAGGCATTTTAAAAGATTGAGCTCTTATTAAGCCTCTGACACCCTCCATGCATCAGGATTCTTACAGCCTTTTTCTGCTCCGTCCTTAGTGTCCTTTGCTAGTTCCCAGCTGGTCCCATAGATGAGCAAATTACTGGCAGGGTTTGGTTAAGACAGTATACTTCATTCACCCAGAATACTGCTGAGTGACCAGTCTCCCTTAGAAGGGCTGTTTGAGAAGAGGCTTGCCACGTTTCTGTGTTCCTTCTGCTCCATCTTGGGAATGCAGGAACCCCTGGGGATTTCCTAGGCCTCGGCAAGCTAGATCTCTTCTCAATATATCAAAAACCAACTTCTGGAAAATAGATTGGGTCTGTGCCAATTCTGAAATACCTCGCATTGTTAACCTGTGCACTGTCTTGCAGAACACACACAGAATGTGATTATTCAGAGAGAAAACCCATTTGGGTCTTGGCCTCCCCTCCCTACTTGACAAAGTCATGGTGTTGAGTTGGAAGTGCTGCGCTGTGCTGTGCCTGTGTTGGGTGGGGTAGGTACTCTGGAACCCTGAGGCCACGGTAGACACTGTTCCATTTGGAATTTCGTTTGGCTTCGTTCCTTCTCCTTTTTCCTTGCCTGGCTGCAAAAGGAGACTCAGTGCCATCTATAAGTCCTTTCTTTGAATCTTCAAGGAGAATGTCTTCACACATGTCTCATGCTATTGGATCGAATAGAAAAGCAACGGGAGCTTATTACTTATTACTAGTGAAACAGAGAAGGGGCAATACGTGCTTTCATTATAAATCCTGATCCGGAAGGATTCAGGTAATGCAATGTGAATCTTCATCAGGATGGTGTTCCCTGCTATCGAATCTCTCAACTTTAGATACTGAGGTTGGTTAGCCATTCCTGGTCTCCCCTTTGTCCAAAGAGAAATTGTTTTCAGAGTTTGGGACTTTGAAAACAAAAGAATGTGTTTTCAAGCTGTCATTGCTTATCATTATACTTTAGTTATAGATCATGTATCTCTGACCCTCTGTATTGCTTTTTTGCATTTTGCGTCTGGGACAGATATAAACCATGTCTATATGTGTGTCTAAAGAAAATTCCTACCAAAGTAGGCTCTACCTGGAAGTTTTATAAAGAAAGGAAGATGCTGCAGGTGGACTGAGCTTTTTCAGGGAACTGGTAGGAACCTCAAAATTGGCCTAATTAATGTGTTCACATGGTAATATACCTGTTTTCATTGTAGACTTAATTAGCTTCTTTAAAAATAATTCTTCAGATGAAAGTTGTTAATGGCTTCTCATCTTGCCCTGCTGAGCAGAGCCAAGCAGAGCTTGATAGTTTTAGGCCAAATAAAAAGTAGTACTTTACCCTGCAGGTAGTAAGTGTGTGAAAACCGTTACTCCCAGAAACAGTATGGACCAGTTAATGGCTTCTCATCTTGCCCTGCTGAGCAGAGCCAAGCAGAGCTTGATAGTTTTAGGCCGAATAAAAAGTAGTACTTTACCCTGCAGGTAGTAAGTGTGTGAAAACCGTTACTCCCAGAAACAGTATGGACCAAAATTATAAATAGATTCCAGGAATGAACTTCGAGAGAATGTCGTAGATGAGAGTTATAAATTGGGCTATGAAATGGAAGTTAGAGGACATTTACTAAATTTTTAAAGTTAAAATTATGGATGAGTCCCCCATGTTCTCCCATGAACCTCATTATGCCACCGTCAGGGACAGAATATTAGGTGAATGACTGCTGGACTGACCTACTAAGGTGTTTTTAAATTCTCATGCTCCAGTTTAACCTCTTTTTTTTTTTTTTTTTTTAATGTTCTGATCTCTTTCAACTGGGTATTTCTTCAGAACTCTGTGAAATTCTGAAATGATCTGGAAAAGCTAGAGGGTACTCAGCCCCACCATAAGACAGGAAACCTGAGCTCCAGTCCTGCTTCTGTCACTAACGAGTTGCTTGACTAGGGGTGTCACCCCACATCTCATGCCTGCAAAGAGAAGGGGTTGGATTAAATGCCTTCCAAGGTCCTGTTGGTGTAAAGCTACATGACTACACCAGTTATCAGGTTGAGGCAATAGCTACGCTAATTGTCTGGTTAGGGCCATTCATAACTAAAGCCAAAACGCTTCATTATTTTAGTTATACTAAGTTTCCATTTGTATTGTCAGGGCTAGGGGTTAGAGCCCATAGATCCTACAAACCCGTTGTACAGACAGGGTCACCAGACCCCTCACACGCAGGTTCACACTAGGTAATTGGGGAAGATCCCAGGAGCCATTGGCAGACCACATGAGCTCAGTCCTCAGCAGCAGCGGTGACCTCTCGGGGCATCCTGGGGGCACTGGCAGCAACAGCTTACAGCAACAGCCTCTAGCAGCAGTAGCAGCATCCCGGGGGTAGGGGGCGCCATGCATCAGAGCTGCTCATCCTCTATACTTAAGTCCATAACCCAGGACACCTGGGTGCACATGTGCAATTACTTTAGACAATAGCAGAGATTGTTGCCATATCCCCGAAAACAAATAGGACAGTTACACCCCAAACAAACCCTTACCACTTTCATCCTGGTTTATCTTGGGAAGCCAGAAGATATTATGAAGCAGTTTCATCATGCTGATGAGCCAGTATTGCAAGTCAGGGCACTGTTTATCTAACAGTAATTTGGGGCAGTAGGTTACAAAGCTGACTGTCCTGGTTCACATAGTTGATGTAGTATATTTTTTATAGTGGTCCCTTCACTGAAAACAACTAGAGGCAAGTGGCTTTTGAACTTGGTGCCTTCATCCTAACCTGAGATTCTTTGTCTAATTAGGTGGAATGATTTAGCAAGGGAGAGCAACAGTTAGGTGAAGGTTCATCTGTTGGAGGGATGGAATGTCTTGCTGCCACACCATATGGTGGTACAAGGAGAAGGGAGATGACATGTGGGAAAGCACTTTGTTATGGTGACTGACATTCACCGGCCACTTGCTGTGCACACACCCTGTTATGCACTTCACAAATGTCTCATTTAATCCTCAACAATTACTCTGTAAAGAGAATAGTATTGTACCCCATTGTACAGGTGAGGAAACTGCAGCCTAGAAACTGAATGACTTGCCCAGGGTCACACTGTTCAATTGTGTGCCAGATTTTGAACTCAGGCCATGTCAATCCAGTCCAGTGTGTCATATTCTGTCACACTGTGAGATGGGAGGTTTTAAACCACTCCTCTAACTAATGAAGAGAGAACAGAAAAACCAAACACCTCCCAGCTATCTATGTGGGCTGCTTAGTCCCCACGCTGCACAATGGTAAGGAAGGACATCACTGAACGTGTCTCATTCATTTTATTGTAAGTCTTGTTTCGTCATGACAGCTAAGACATGCCCAGTCTTTGTAGTCTGTTATTCTTACTGTAGGCAAATTTTACATCTGCTGTAGACACATTTTACATTTTACATCTGCTGACAAATTTTAAAACTTAGAGAAAACTGTGGTTAGGTGAGTTTTATGGCCTTCCTGACTTTCGGCCTCAGACTGAAGCAGAAGTCTTTCTCATCTGAAGTCGGCCACTTTCATGAGGAGAGCAAGGCACGTGATGCCCCTACCACTGTGATCGAAGGCCTGGGCCTGCTGCGCCAGCTGACTGTCCCTGCCATGGGGGCATGGTGTTTTCAAGCCACACCTCCCACCCTAGACAGCCCTGCTGCTGGGATCTTCAGCTGAGGCCATGTAACCTTGCTTTTTTTATAAAACGTAACAGGACCTTGAAGGTTCCCAATTAGGAACTTCTTCAACATCACTTAGAGGTTGTCCAGTTACCCTAAACCCAATGTCATGGAACTTTGTGCCATTTTAGGCATTTCTCCTCATTCTTCCTCATATTGAGCACAGATCGGTCAAATTTTATTCTTCCCAAGAATCCCGGTTTTTCCCACCAGAGGCCCCCAAGATAAATCTCATAGATTCACATGGCTGCCCTGCATGTACAAGGAAGCACTCAGGCCCCCAAGTCTCCTCCTCCCGACAGCAGTCCTCCCTAGTCCTTTGGGATCCCACTGCTGTCCCGCACGCAGGTGGTAGGTTTCAGGACATGAGCCCAGGTCCTCAGAAAAAAATGGCCTTCTGTCAAGCACCTCCTCCTCAATGCCAGCATGCTGGCCCTTTGCTCTTGCGAGTCAGGGGATTCAGTAACCACCGCTCGTGTAGGATTTCCCAACATGGTATTCTCATCGTGAGGATATCCACTCTCCTTGGGCTGCCTCCCAGACTCCGTCACAGTCTTTGAGCAAGGAAAATTGACCTTACTGTTGCTTGGTCTCAGCGAAGTCACTGTCTGCTGGAAGCTCAGTTATCCATTGTCAGGAGGTATTTCCCACTCCCTGACCCCCTCTTCCTCAGGGACCGGTGGAGTTGCTTCAGCCCAGCAGCAGCCTTGCCTGTCCCGCTGGAGTGAGACTGTCCTGCCCTCCGGGCTTCTGGTGTTGCCTCCCACTGCCTTGTCTAATTGAGAAGGGCTATAAAAGATACCTATGCTTTTTTATATAAGCTCAGGGGAGGCTCTGGTAGGCCAAGTTATCCTACCTGGACCTTGTGGTCACCATCTAGCAAGCTTAATAATAGCATCAACCTTTGTTGGGTCTGGTACTTCTCAGTCCTGCCATGGTGTCTGGCTATGCAGATGGACACACAATCCAAGAGAAAGAACACAAGTCTGGGAATCAGAGAACTGGGGTTTAGACCTGTTTATCCCACTTAAATAGCTGTGATAACACTTGGGAAAGACAACTTATTTGTGCCTCCGTTTCTTCAACTCAATCATGGGGTTAATAATGTCTATTTTGCATTAGTTCAGGGTTTCTCAACAGCAGTACTATTGACATTTTAGCCTGGATAGTTCTTTGTTGTGGGGGCTGCCCTATGTGTTGTAGGATGTTTAGTAGCATTCCTGGTCTCTACACACTAAATGTCAGTGGTGCCTACCAGTTGTGATTATCAAAAATGTCTCCAGACATAGCCAAATGTCCCCTGGGGGGTGAAATTACCCTAGTTGAGAACCACTGCATTAACTCATAGGATTATCAGGGCACGTTAAATAACTATATGTGGAAATGTGGGGCATCATGGCTGTCTTCATCCTCCTCCTCTAGCATTTTGGTCTTCTCTGATGTGTCTGTATTTACATAGAAGCAGAAAGAAGCAACATCATATTCTACACCGCACCCCTATGTGGTCATCGAGTAACTTGATATGTCCATGTCTTGCTTCATGAAATTCAAGTAAGTTCCTCTTTTTAAATGGATTTAACGTCTACTGTGTGTGAAGTGAAGAGCCACACAGATGAGTAGCAGTGTCTGTTTTCGTGGGTGGTAAATTCTCATGGGAGGAGTATTTAAGCACAGAAATGGCTAGAATGCAGAGTGCTCATACCAGAGACCAGAAAGAGGTGCTCAGGTAGCAGAGAGGGACTGCTTCACAGAGAAGGCGAGGTTTGGGACAGGCCCTGAGGGTCCGAGAGGATTTCAACAGGCAGCAGCAGCCCAAAGGTGGCCAGAGCAGAGGGAGCAGTGTGGTCCAGGTGGACGGGACAGAGGATGCAGTGAGGAGGTGGCAGGACGCAAGACCTGTGGTCAGTTTATGAAGACCCCAAATACCAGGTTTGTAGATTGTCCTTAACTCAGCCCGCAGTGGGGGTCCATGGAAGGTTTCTGAGCAGTGGAGTGGCATGTTCAGAGCCCTGTTTAAGGGGGCTGTGTGGTGGTAGTGTCTGCAGTGGATTGGAGTGATGTGAAGCCCTGTACAAGATGACTGGGGGACCTGCACAGGGTGATAGTAGGGGGAGTGGGGAGGACGAGGCTAATGCAGGAGAAAGTAGAGAAAGAGAAGCAGAAAGAGGGCCTGTGAGGGGTTCAGGAAGGGGAGGAGACAGAGGAGACTAAAATTTCAGATCTGGATCCCTAAGGAAAGGGTTTCCATTAATAGTAACGAAGAAGCAAGAGGAGGAACAGAAGTCAGGAACTCTGAGCATTGGAGAAAGGCCAGGGAACAGCATTAAAATTGAGAGTTTCCCAAATTCCTCCACATCTTTGTCTGAAAAGGCCTTGCACACTTCCTGTGGGAAAAGGCACATAAGTGTTTGCTCTATGCTTTTTTTTTCCCCCCATGGAGATGGGCTTCTCACATCCATTTGTCACTTTTAATGGATTATTTATGTGACACTCAAAAAATAACATTCAGAAAAAAAAAAAAAAAGAAAGAAAAGCAGCTTGCCCTGGGGTTTTAGTCCCTGTGCAACTCACCTTTTTATAAGCAGAAAGAATCGGAGTTTGGATTTAACTGAGTTAACAGCAGGAGCAGAAGAGCATGCAGAGCATATACTATATGCTGTTTTTTCCTAATATTCTAACAATACACGGGGATGCTCTAAATCTATATACGCAGGAGTGTGCCCACAGCAGGGGCTCCGAGTGCTGAACTGGTACTGCTGGGCTTCCTGCTACTGCTCACACACCCAGACAGGAAACAAATACTATATGCTGTTTTTTCCTAATATTCTAACAATACACGGGGATGCTCTAAATCTATATATGCAGGGGTGTGCCCACAGCAGGGGCTCCGAGTGCTGAACTGGTACTGCTGGGCTTCCTGCTACTGCTCACACACCCAGACAGGAAACAAAGCCTGGACTCTTGAGTGTGTGAGCAGGATCCCCACGTTTGTGTTCTGGCGAAAGGCTTCTGTCCACACCTCAATCACATTCTCATCTTGTGCCCTCAGCAGGTGACCTGACTTGGGTCTATTTTTCCTCCCATGAACCTTGCTTCACCTTTCCACCCTTTTTATTATTCCATTCCAGCACTCCATGCAGTTATGATGTTGAGATTCTTTTTTTTTAATTTATTTTTTATTATAATTAGCACATTCATTGTTACAAACCCTGATTTTTCTTTATGCCCTTTACCCGACCTGTCCCTCCCCAGACCCCTTCCCACCCTCCCCCCATCTCCAGTAACCTTAAATGCATCTAAGAAGGGACAAAGTGATGGTTCTTAAGACACCCATCCATCTTCCACCCTACACACATGTGTAGTCGTTAACATTTATCTGCTGCCCAGCCAAAGGATGCTCTGTGCCTCGGTGGGTCTGCCTCAGGGAGGAAGGATGTACTGCCTCAGCCACTCCTGCTCACAGGCCTGATGCCTTGTTCACTCCCAGTGGGAAAGTGGGAGGGCATGCCCAAGGAGTGGGTACCCCCCAGCTCCAGGCTATGGATGTTGGAAGTGGGATACAGCTGTGAAATCTTCTCCCCTCTGTTCTCCAACTGATAACCAAAGAAGAGTGGTTTACATGTGCATAGCTTTTCACAATCAATTAGACATTTTCGCCAACATTAGCCCAATCAGTTGGCACAATGGAAACTAACACAGGTGTGAAACCTCTACTTCATGAGGGATGGAGGTGCGGAGAGGGGCGTGACTCAGTGCTACTGTAAGCACCAGACCCCAATCATCTGACTGCCCGTCCCAGCTCTGTCCATGGCCCTGCTTCCTTTCCTTCTGCTGACTTCCATCACAGCCCTTTGCTTCCTTTCCTTCTCTCGCTGCAGGCTTCCTCTTGTCCAGTTCTCTGCTAATAGGCCTTCATAAAATGATGGATAAATAAAGGAGTAAAATAAATGAACAATATAAATAAATGAGGTATAAATGAATGAATGAATAAATAAAATGAGGAATAAAAGGAGATGAAATGCAAAGAAGAAAAATGTTTAGCTTCTGTTAATAGGTCTAATTAAGGTGTCAAAATTGGTTTTGTTGGCTTAGCTCTCCTATTTCTCAGTTTCTGAATTTCCTTCAGCTCCTGTGTCCTAGGCTTTTATTTCTTATAAATTTTCCAGTGCTCCTGTATAACATTTGAACTGCTGAGGCCAGTTTCATAGGTTGTTTTTTTCAAGTAGCAAAATGCCAAGTAATTCTGCATGGATCCATTTGCCATCTGATGGACCGGGTGAGGCAAGTGGATTGCAGGTGAGGTATAGCCTTGGTACCATCCTCAGCCTTCAGGTTCACCCCAGCAGATAGTCTGTGTGCTCCCTGGTCATTTATTGAGCACCTAATATGTGTCTAACACCTTAAACGGAGCTACGAGCACATGTATAGGACCCAGCTGGTGGAAGAGTGACTGTGAAGTGTCAAGGTCAGGGGCCTCTGGAGCAACTGTATTTTCTCCAGGTCGGGGCACCTGGAGCATCCGTAGTATTTCTCCCTAACCTACTACACAGATCCTGAGTCCCCTGGGAGGAAGTTGGACTCTCCACATGTGGGGACGGAAAAGGGTGCAGTGCTTCATAGTCCCAGTGTAAAGCCCTGTCCCCAGAGTCTGGGGGAAGGCTTAATCCCAAGCTCCCCACTGGATTGGTCGTGATTGGAGTGGAAGCTATCAATACATATCTCTGTCTGGGGCAGGATTGGACTTGGAGATGGATTGTCAATGACTGCAGCTGCAGGAAGCTGGGGAAGCAGATAGGAAAAGAAAAAGGAACCGTGAGCACTTTTCAAAGCCCTTGTAATACATCATTGTTTTATGTATATCAGTGTTGATTGTCTCCATTGTACAGGTAAGTGTACTGACTTTCAGAAAGATTATGTCATATGTCACCCAACCAAAGAGAGGAAGACCCAGGCTTCAGCCTCACAATCTTTTGTTCCCCCCACCACACCAGAATTAGATGAGGTGATTTCTGGGATTCCTTCCAGCTCAAAAAATTCTGAGTCTCAGGTCTTGCTCAGCCTAACTTGGCTGATATGGGAAAACAATATGAAACTTCTTGTTTTGCCATGGTGGGGAGGGGTGTATAGAATTAAGATGCACACATGAGCACATGGGTTCATTCCCAGCTCCAGTACTTACAGATCATGTCGCTTTGGACAAAATATTAACCTGTCTCTGCCTCAGTTTCCCCATCTATAAAATGGGACTAATAATAGCACTCCTATTTTAGTTTACATAACGTAATAACAATACATATCATGGCCTTACATGATATGGCTCGTCCTTGCCTCTCATACTCATCCCCCACCCTCACTCCCCAGCCTTATTTTAGTTTACATAACGTAATAACAATACATATCATGGCCTTACATGATATGGCTCGTCCTAGCCTCTCATACTCATCCCCCACCCTCACTCCCCAGCCTCATCTGCCCCCTCACCATTCCCTGAGCCCCCCAGGCACACTCCTGCCTTCAGTCCTTTGCCCCGAAGGCTCCTCCTCCGTCCTCTCCTCCATCAGAGGTTTGCTCAGATATCACCTTCTCAATAAGAAGTGGTCTACCTGGACCCCAGCTCTCCCAGTCTCTCTTACCTGCTCTGCTATTTCATCCATAGTATTTCCCCCTAACCTACTACACAGTTTACCTTGTCATTGGTTACTGGTTTATTGGGTAGGTGCTTATTGTCTGTTTACAAGTCAAAGACCTTCTTTTGTTCACTGCTGTCTCTCGAGTGTCCAATATAGAGCCTAGCTTATACAGGCACCCAGTCATAACTCTCAAAACGATTAACACAGAGTTGGGAAGATTAAGTTAGATGGTATTTGTTAATAGCTTAGCTCAATGCCTGACCCATAGGAAAGACTCAATAAAAGGTGTCTTTCATTGTATCTGACTTTGATATTGATTAAAGCTACATATGTTTGGTTGTAGTTCAGTTTCAGGTCCCACTGGTGGGAAACGTGGGACTGTTTAATGACCAGTCTGTGATGGTTGCAGTCCCTCTTGCCACTCAGTGGCCTTCCTGGTGGAGACATATAGACCCTCTTATTAAGCTCTAGGACCCACTGAGGCAGGTCATTAGAGTCAGCCTCAATATGCAACTGGAGAAACTGAGTCAGGGAGCATGTGATAGCCTATTGAAGGAAAGGCAGTGCATCAGAGACCTGCCTACCTGTTGGTCCAGCTACTGTAGGAAAGTGAAGCTAAATTGAGGGATGCCACAGCTCTGGGTGGAAATCACCCCAGCATATGCAGTACACCTTGACATAGGCCTTATCAAGCTATACCTGGGAAAAAACTATAATTGTGAGAACTCGATGCAGAAGTCTCCTTTTTATGCTACCAGTCAATTCTCAGTTAACCATAGGAAAAGCCAAATTTGTATACAGAATGTCGAGACAAGTTGGAGAAAGTGTGGCTGAGTTAGGAAGAGACATTTTACAGAGGTGAGCTGGTGGGCTTAAGACTCTGGCTGGTGTCTGTGTCCCTTCCCCCACACCAGGTCTGCCAGAACACAGACAATTTGGGGCTGGACTCCTCCGACCCCATGCCTTCCACAGCCCTCCAAAATCCAACTTGCAGGGACCAAGTGGCCTTTTCTCCTTCCCTCTTCCTCCTCCTGCTGCCCACCAGAGGAAGTTCTGTTCATGTATGTCAGGTGTTATTTCGTGAGTGAATCAGCACCAGGAATATGAGGACAGCTGTCACAACCCCTGCCCTCGGGGACTCACAGCCCAGCAGGGTAGACTGAGGCCTGTTAAGTCATTTCTAGAAAGCATAGACTCAGACCCACACTTCCTGGGTTTGAACTTGGCTCTGCTACTTGTTAGCTCTGTGATCTCAGGCAAGTTACATAAACCATCTGTGCCTCAGTTTCCTTGCTTCATAAAATGGGGACTAATAATAGTGCCTACCTCATAGGGTTGTTGTGAAAAGCAAGCGAATTAAAATATGCCAAGTGCCTAGGACAGTGCCTGTCATATAGTAAGTGCTATATATGTTTGGTTTTATTAACACAATCCTTATTATTGTTTACTGTTATTCTGTAGTAACTACAATAAAGACATGCAAGTGTGCTAGGAGCCCAAAAGGAGATCCTTCATCTAATCTTAGAGCTTTGGGAAGGATTCTCAAAAGTGGCAAAAATGAACTGTCACAAAAGAAGACTAGGCATTACCCAAGCAAAGAGGTGCAGAAGCTGTTCTAGGAAAAGGGTGTTGAAAACCATGAGCAAAACCTGGAGGCATGAGAAGGACTGGTGTGTGCTAGAAACTGCAGGAAGACTGGTGTTGCAATCACGTAAGGTTCCTGGTGGGGCACAGTGAGTGGTGAGGCTTAGGCATGGTCAGACTGGGGGGGGGGAGATCGGA